>NW_022170819.1:14496327-14496767 GCF_008802855.1 Photinus pyralis
TATAAGAAAATTTTTTTTCCGGATCGATTTGAGGCAATTTTTTTTCGGGGCCCAAAAAAAGGCAGTGTATAACCTTCCTTTTTTACCAAAAATCGACTACACCAAAATTTCTCGGGAAAACACTTTTTCTTATTAAGTTGGGTGCGTAGAATCCAAATCAATTCGTACTTTTTCGATCAGACTTCTCAATCAAAAGTTATAGACTAGAAACCAATTTCGAAAAAAAATTGAAAGGGCTGTAACTTTTGAACTAGTAGCCCAATCTTGGAACTGTTTGAAATTATGGATTCTACACTCTACAGGCCACATTCTATAAGAAAATTTTTTTTCCCGGTCGATCTGAGACAAATTTTTTTCGGGGATCAAAAAAAGGCAGTGTATAACCTTCCTTTTTTACCAAAAATTGACTGCACCAAAATTTCTCGGGAAAACACTTTTTT
>NW_022170819.1:14496867-14530853 GCF_008802855.1 Photinus pyralis
TTAACTACCGATTTGATTTTTTAAACCGGTCATAGCAAATCACCAATTGTTCATTATTTTCTGATAAAAAAATCCAAATTTTCAACGCTCTTAAAGAAATCGGTTTATTACTTTTAAAATAAAAGAAAATGGTTACCTTAATAATTATACAGCAATATTAATGCCTACCCCTTGGTCCTTCAATCTAGAGGTACTGATTGATCCATTAGGTTGATTCAAATGGTTGAAAATGACGGTCGTTACAAAATCCAAAGTTTCGTATAATGAATGGCTCCTTTGATTTGAAGTTCAAACACGGTCAGTCAATCCGTCATATAAAAAATATTATTTGTGCACAATCAACTGTGCACAATCAACTGCTTTAGACGTGCGACAAATTATTCAGTAACTCCATTTTTCTAGTTAGAGTCAGTCACAGAATTTAATTGATGGTCTTTAAAAACTTCCGCTTCGTATTTATCGTAATAGTTTTTAATTCGTAAATTATCCCTTGTAAATAAATAAGGTCGCCAAAAACTTTAATTTGCGCGTTTAAAATTTAACACAAAATAAGATCCACCCTACGGTAACTTACAGGTGTCTATTCCAAACTTTGGTCAACGCCAATTTTAATTTATATAAATAAAAATGACTCGCCGAAATGTATATATGCGCCGTATTAACTTCAGAACGACTGCACCAAATTAGATAATTCTGTTTGTTGTGTTTTTTCTCTTTTCCGCCATTTTTAATTCAAATATAAGTAATAGATGGCGCCATGAAAAACGTAAAAAATATTTTTTCTCTTTTTGGTCATTTTAAATCGCAATATAACTAACAGATGGCGCTAAGTGAGATCTACTACGGGTCTACAAGAGTCCATACCGTCGATTTCAGGCGAAAAAATAGATGGTCAAACGTATCAATTACGTATGGCCGCGAAGAAGCGCCACAACCGGCTAAACCGAACTTATGTTACATCCGGGAACGGAACCTTTTGGCGAGGTGTGGCGGCGCAGTCGCCGACACTGAGTGCATGCTCCTCGGTATGCTCTATCCGGGAGCGACCCCGCGGGCGAAATAAGGCGGCGAAGTCGCCGAAACTGAGCTTATGGCCCAACCGGGAGTGGGACTGATAGGCGGTACGAAATTCTGCTAGTACATAATAAAATTCATCCTACGATAACTCACAGGTGGTTCACCTCACTTTGTTCAGGGTTCAACACGCATTGCCTGACGGTTTCCCCTGAACGACAAACTTTCCATTACTGTGACACTCATTTCATGACGCTAACATTTTCAACCAATAAACTACCTTTATCTATCCAATCACATTACTTGACAGCCATAAATCGACTCAATTGGAATACTGTGGAATGGAACACATTAACAGAATGGATGACCGGATAATTGTAAGGGATTCACGTGACCAATCACCATTGTACCATAGGGGCGTAAGACGTCCCCGAAAAAGCGACAAATTGACTGCACAAGAGGCAGAATGATGGGAAACAAACGGGCGTTTGTCGCCTATACAAAAGTAGAAAGAAGAAGAATTTACGACTTAGAAGCTATTACGATAAATACGAACAATAGCGGTCAATTAAAATTGGGTAACCTTTACAAAAATTGAATTGTGAAATAGAGGATATTGTTGCGAATACGGACAACGGCGTAAAATTAGACAAACAAGACCTTGACTACAAGCTCGATTCGCAAAATCGATTTGTGTTAATTCGTAACTAATCCCACGAAATTGATTAACAAGAATTATTTATAATGAAACATTTAATTAATAACTACACCACCCGGATTCATTCCAAATGATGCTCAACGCCCCAGCCTGACATAGTGACAGCAATACTGTAACGGTAGCTCGCTTTGCAGTTTTAAATTTTTCGAACTTGTATATTTCAGTATGGGAAAATTTACATATGTAGGTACCGCTTCATACGAAAGGGGAACGCGAGTTAAGTGTAGCGATAGGCGACCGATAAATTTCCGGCCTTGTGGCGTAAAAGCACGACTGCTGTACAAGGGTCTCTGGTTCGAATCCGAGGCATGGATATTTGTAAATGTATAATAGTGGGTTGGGTTGGTAGAGCAGCCCTTGGCGAAACCCCGCCCACTTCAATAAATAAATACATTAGAGAGCGTAGTTAGGAAAGTGTGGGCTGTTGCCGCGATTACGGCGACTCCGGGAATGAAATACGGGCACATTATTGCATCACAGCGGGCTTGCTCGCGATTATTGCTTTGGTTCTGTATCAGTTTTTTTTACTTGAGCAACTACATATTATATAAAATTATAGAGAGAAGAGCGAGTTCCAGCTTTAAGTCAATCGCGGAAACCATATAAAGCGTCTGTGAGTCTGAATTGTAGCAAGGCCTAGTTAAATTCCTGTTTAAAATTGTGCGAATAGTCAAGTAAAATACGTAGCGCAATTCGCGCGATATTAAATTTCCAAGAAAGAAGATTCGTTTGAGCGCAGCACGTACGCATACTCAACTGTTATGAATGCAATTAATATTAATTTCACCGTTACAAGTAAGGCGTTATTTTTAAATTGTGAACGTGAAAAAGCAAATTAAACGAACGTATAGTGGGCTCATTTCGAAGAAAACAAACTCTCCGACGTAAACATGTCTTAGTTGAAAATCAGAGGCGCTTAAATTGTAATTACAGTGGCATTTTGCTTACGAAAAAACTCAAATAAGCCGAAAAATGAATGTATGCAGGATACTTCGGAAAGTTTTTTTATTTTGTTGTGCACTACTTAATACTCATAACTCGAGTGATTTCTTCGAAAATTTGACGAATGCGGTCGAAGTAAATACAAGCTTCGTCAATTTCCACCAGAGACCAGAGTGGGGCCTAACGCTTCAACCATAGCACCCTAAAAGCGATCCAGTTTTCAATTTTTCCTGGAGGAAACCTTTTTCAAGGGAGAGGGCTGTACCATTTGTATTCGAAACAAAAATACCGATTCCAGTAAGAATTTTCTTACTTGACGTAATCATACTATCCTTAAAGGTACCCATCTGTGGAAATTAACTGCATGAAACAGATTTGTATTGTATTTAATCATTTTAATTGGATCCATACAAAGGAATTTGGTTTAGTTGTTAATATCTTTTGCATGAATTCAAATTTTGTTTATTCTTTAACAATTGCCAGGGGTGTATTGTGCATAAAACTGCGCGCACCTTTCACCTTGTTTAAATGACATTTGCAAACCAAATTTTGTCTCCATTTTCCAAATCAAACCAGCCCATTTCGAATTCGAAAAAAGTACCGCATGTACTGTTAGCAATAACAAATTGGAACTGAAAACGGTGGTTGCGAGTTCAAATCACGGATTGTGCAAGAATTTACTTCGTGGCACGTATTTGTTTACACAATCCAGAGATACCGTTTCGTATAAATTTAATTTGCGCAAACGTTTTTAGTCGGTGTCATGAATTCATTTCCTATGAAAAATGCACGGGAGGAAATAGTTGTTTTTTTGTTGTTGTACCTGCTTAACACATGTGCTTCTTACAATGCACGTACTCGCTTAGTTACAAAATTACTTTTTAACTGTACACGAGCTTGGTTTATTACATAATACTGTTACAATAAGAAGAAGCAACTTTCTTTCACGTTTTTGTTTTTAATCAACTCAACTCTTGCAAAAAAATTAGATTCATCAACTTGTGTCATTTACGGTGTATGATGTAGAGCAAGTAAAGTGAAATTTCCAAAAGAAAATCCCATTCAGTTCTAACAAATTTTTCATCCAAGAATTTACTCTGTAATCCTAATCAGTCACGCTTGCGAATCGAAATCTATGTTATGTACTTCCTGCCAATAAGGAGGAATCGGTTCGGTTAAAACGGAAAGCGATGATATAACCACAGGCCGCACGCATATGGGCGTCCGCACATGTTTGGGAGTACAGAAAAAAATGAATTGTTTACTTATGATGTAATAAAGCACCGGTTTTGTGAAAATGTCTTCCCAAAACAGTCAGTCGTAAAGCTCGCTTCCCACGGACCGTGATATCGCAAGCAGGGCCGTGCCGCGTCAGCATGCGAAGAGTGCATCTCGAGGTAGTCCCTGAAGATCCGTTATGGCGCAACCCTCGGCGCGACCGATCCCCCGAGAGTCGGTAACTTCAAAGGTGGTAAGAAGCAAAATCAAAGGATGGATGAAGAGTGGCTCTGGTGCAGATGAAATCTTCAAACCCGATTGGCCGTTCTATATCGTCATGGCTACGCTTTTGGACTACAATCTTCAAAAACCTTCTTCGTGCAGTGACACCCCGTGGGAAGATAGCCGCCCATGCCTTTTGAGGCATATAAGATCAGTAAAGGCGCTATGCTGTTTGAAACCCTCAGAGCAACTTCAAAAGATAACCTTTAGAGGCGCTTAAAAAAAGTTTAGGAAATCTATAGTGTACTATGGTATGAGGAAATATGAAACTTGAGAAGTATTGAGACGAAATAGAAAGCAACTTTTGAGACTCGCTTGAGGGGAAAAGAAAAAAATGTGCAAGGAACTTAATAAGCAATTTGAAGAATTTCATAGGGGCGTGGTGGAAAATTTGCGGAACTTGAGATGGCCTTCGATTAAGGAGAAATTGAGGAAGAAACTATACAGGGTGTAGCACCTAAGATCCCTCGGATCATAATTCCTTTACCATAAAAGATACCGAAAAAAGTTTTATAGCAAAATTGTACACGATTACCGTCGCCATATTTGTAAAATATTTTTGATAACCAGGGGCGTGCTGTATTCCAGTGGCGTATCACACTTGCATTTTTTTAAATGAAATACTCAATTTTTTATTACTGATTTAGAATGTACTTGAAAAATACTTATTGTTTTATATAACATATTATACGAGTATCCCTAACTTTAACGATTTCACAGTTATAACCTTAACTTAACTTAACCTTAACGCGTCTAAAGTTTATAATTCAATACCTCCTGAAATTAAAGAACTTCCTATACAACATTTCAAAATTCAACTACATAAACTATATCTACTTAGTCAATACACCTCTTAAATAAAAATTAATCTTGATAAGCTTCTGTTTTTATTATAATTTATTTCCCGTTAAAAATATTATTTTTCACTCGTAATGCCATAATTAATGTTATTTAGTAATCAAACTGGGTTGAGTGGAAGACCAAGCTGCTACTTAGTAGTTGCTTGAACTCACTCCATTTGGGAACAACAAGTGAGGCAGTTCTTAAGTACTCTGTTCTCTTCGAACATCATGTATGATTTTATTTTTCTTTATTTTTATCTTGAACATTATATTAAGTTGTTTTCAATAAATGCATTATTATGGTCGGTGTTTCTTGTGAGAACTCAGGTCTAGCCTGGTTAACTAATCGCACGGATTAAAATCAAGTAACGATTAGTGTCTGTGTCTGTGTCTGCTGAAGTTATGTAGGGTTCTAAAGAAAAATAAAAATTAAAAAATAAAATAAATATTCGCACACTCACATTGGAAATCTAGGGATAGTATGTAATTCATACTTACCAACATAGCTATTAATGGCCACAATAGTCAACGCTATCAGGAAAGAAGAAAACAAAACAGTCATTATAATAATTCCTGTACTTTTATTAAATAGAGTTTATTGTGTAAGTGTTTCTTTGGCTTTGCGTTTGGGTTGTATACGAGTGGGTTGTGATAACGTGGTGTGTTTATGTGAAGAAGGAGTTTTGTGTTTTTTAACTGTGCTAGGACGTGTAACTTTATTGGGTGGACCTGTCTTTGTAGTGCATGTTGCGTTACTTGTATTTATGGTGTTTCTTTGTTCTTGAGGTTGTATTTGTGTGGTTGCTTGGGTTATTGTTGGAGATATTACAGTATTTTGTGAGCCTGTAGTGCTGTTAAGGTTTTTGCGTTTGGGTTGTATACGAGTGGGTTGTGATAACGTGGTGTGTTTCTGAGAAGAAGAGTATTGTGTTTTTTAACTGTGCTAGGCCGTGTAACTTTATTGGGTGAGGGCCTCTTTGTAGTGCATGTTGCGTTACTTGTATTTATTGCGTTTGTTTGTTCAGGAAGTTGTGTTTGTGTGGTGGAGTTAAGGGTGGAGATATTACAGTGTGTTGTGTGTCATGTTGTGAGTCTAAAGTGCTGTTTAGGCTTTTGCGTTTGGGTTGAATACTAATGGGTTGTGATAATGTGGTTTGCTTCAGAGGTGAATCTCTGATTGTAGTATATGTTGTATCATTTGTTGTACTTGTTTGTTCGGTAAGTTGTATTTGTGTGTTTGTTTGGGTTAGAGGTGGAGATATTACAGTATGTTGTGTACCGTGTTGTGAGCGAGTACTGTTGTTTACATGTATACGTTGTGGATCATTTCTGTATGTAGTATCTTGTGTTATGTTTAGAAATTTACGAACAATATGGCATGTGTTGATAATGACTGCTTTTTGTAAATGTTTGTATGTGTTTTTGTCTAAACCTAATAGTTGTAAATTGTGGTGTATTGTCTTTGGTATAACTCCGGTAGCACTAAGAATAATGGGAACTATAACAGTAGATTTCATTCTCCATTGCGTCTTAAGCTCGATAGCTATATCGGTGTATTTGCGGTGTTTTTCTGCATGTGTTTTAGTTAAGTTGTTAGTGTTGGGTATGGCAATGTCTATAATACAAATGGATTTTTGCGTTTTATCAATAAGTGTAATATCTGGTCTATTATTGTGGATAGTTTTGTCTGTGAGTAGTGTCCTGTCCCAATATAATTTGTGTGTGTTGTTTTCAAGTATGATCTGTGGCGTGTATTTGTAGTATGGTGTCGTATCTGTTATGAGATTGTGTTTAAGTGCTAATTTTTGATGTATGATTTTAGCTACCTGATCGTGTCGATGTTTGTATTCAGTTTGTGCAAGTCGTGTGCATGCCGATATTATATGTTGGATTGTTTCTGATGTTTGTGAACAGAGTCGACAAGAATCGTTTGTCACTGTTTTGTCTTTATGTATGTGTTTTTTATAGTTGCGTGTATTAATGACCTGGTCTTGTATTGCTAACATGAAACCCTCCGTTTCCGGGAAAATATCACATTCAGACAACCAAGTGTGCGTTGCTATAGAATCAACACAATCCTGACTAACCTCTTGTGGAAATCGTCCATGCAACGGCTTTTGGTTCCATGTCTGTATGTTATTTGTGATGTATGTAAGTTTGGATGGAGGTGGGAGTATATTAGTTTCGTGTAGGTTAAGTGGCGTGTAAGATTTGTCTGCATATGTTACTGTTTTGTGTAGGACTGAAGTATCTGTTTTGTTATAAAAGTATTGTCGCAAATTGTGTATTTGTGTTTGGTGCAATAGTTTTATATCTGTTAGTCCTCTACCTCCTTCCGAACGAGGAAGGTAAAGTCGTATAGTAGAGGAGTGAGGGTGATATATGGTGTTTTGTTAATAGTGTACGTGTGTTTCTCTGTATTTGTTCTAAATCTGTATTTGTCCAACGTATAATCCCAAAAGAGTATGTAAGCACTGGTGTGGCATAAGTGTTAATAGCCTTGATTGTATTTCTACCGTGTAATTTTGTTTTAAGTATACTGCGTACTCTTTGTAGGTATTGTGTAATAAGTGTTTGTTTTATACTCGTATGTTTAATGTGTGTGTTTTGCTGAAAACCAAGATACTTATAAGTTTCATTTTCGTCCATGGAATTTATTAAATTACCCTGTTCTAGCTCATAATCTAAAAGTTCTCTTTTACCAGCTGTGATGTGTTGTGTTTTACATTTATCGATTCCAAAGTCCATTTGTATGTCACGTGAGAATGTTTCGGTAATGTGTAGAAGGTGATTAAGTTTTATGCTTGTGGAAGAGTATAATTTAAGATCGTCCATGTAAAACAGGTGTGTAATGTTGTGATGTATTTCGTGGTTGTGTTTAATATTGTACCCAAAGTTAGTAGTGTTTAACAAATATGAAAGTGGATTAAGAGCAAGACAAAACCAGAGCGGACTTAAAGAATCGCCTTGAAAAATGCCTCTTTTAATTTGTATTGGGTCAGTAATAAGTTTTGTGTCGTTTAGTGTAAGTGTTAACGTAGTGTTCCAACATGACATTATGTAATTGAGGAATTGTGTAATATTGTTGCTGACCTTGTATATTGAAGTACTTGTTGTAACCAAGAGTGTGGTACTGAATCGAATGCTTTTTTGTAATCAATGTATGCAGTGTGTATGTTTCGTTTGTTATGTCTGGATTGTTATCATTATTATTATTATTATTTCGTAAAAATTTGACAGTTCGAAATTTTTTTTAGAGAAACTAAATCGCGCAG
This sequence comes from Photinus pyralis, assembly GCF_008802855.1. Lineage (NCBI taxonomy): Eukaryota > Metazoa > Arthropoda > Insecta > Coleoptera > Lampyridae > Photinus > Photinus pyralis. The sequence continues at coordinate 14,505,159 of NW_022170819.1, forward strand.
GCGGCTAATTTTTGAATTGAGGTTTTCTTTGTATCAGTAGAAAATTTGTAGTTTTGGTTACCCAGAGGTATATTTTATTTAGGGGGGTGCCATTTGAAATTTTTGAAAAATGTTACTTTTGGCGAAGGTCAATCAAAAATTCATTTTTTTTGTGTAAAGTACTTAAAAAAAATTTTGTGACTATGAAAGAGGTCTTAACCTGTGCCTCAATTCAAAAATTAGCCGTCAAATTAGAACTGTCAAATTTTTATGAAAAACGTTCCATTTTCGTACCTACAAAGATAAAAAGCTTTCGATGTTATTGTAATATCGCCGCTATTTATGGAGCAATTGCCGTTCAAATAGAAGATTGCTAGGAAAAGGGTGTAAGATTGGAAGAAGGTCTTCGTTGTCCTACTTTGCCATAATTATTTGAAAAACCGGAGTCGCGTTTACCTGCATTCAATGCATCATTACAATATTCGTTCAAATTGTATATTAAATTTAAGATAGATTTCTCAGTGAGGATTCGAAACTTACATGATATTGTTTGTATTCTTAAATTGTAACCTATAACGCTTGCATCATAAATGAAGCAGGCATTTGACAGTATTTATGGATTTAAAGATATAATTCAGGTAACGTATCGATTTTGATCTTGGTGAAATATTTAAAATTTGTGCTTCATCTGAGCACAACGTATAACATTTACCCAAATTAAGTTTTGGATATACCAATTCCACATTATTTATTTACCACATAATACATAACAGGTTTTTACGAGGGTATTTATATGGCCAAAGCAAAAAAGGTAAGTTTCATTCAAGGAGCTATAACCGCTACGTAAGGAGCAAGTCAACGAGCCAGTTAGTAAATATCAACAAACAGGTGGCGTGCTAACGTGGAGGTAACATTTTCAAGCAGTGACAGATCATAATTGCTGTTCGCGGGAGCACAACGAAAACGACTAAAACTAAACAATCCGCATAGTAACACATTTTCCAAGAATACGAAAATTTTGCCCTATATAGGTATCATAATACAGGGTGGATTACTTTTGATATCCGGAATCCTTTTCGTACTGACTCACATTTGAAGAAAAAATAGCATAGGTATATTATGCGGAGCCAAAGTGATTTCTTATGAATCGTCGGTATTTTGCCACACTGACTCGCCATAAAAAGTATCACTTTAGCTCCATATAATATAATATACTATTGCAAACCTAACCTACCTCCGGAAACACACTATACTTTCTCAACCATCCCATTAGTTTAAACATTTGACACCAGGCCCAAACGATATACTGCTTGTGCTTGCTATGTTGCCACATCATCCCGCTTCATATTTCAGCCTGGCAAGCCCACTCGTTTTAGAGATGTGAATTTTGGAAATTTTGCTGCCAAGGAATGAATTAGAACCAGAATCGGCCGGATTTACTCCTGATTGTGATTGCTCATGTGGAAAAAATGCTCGAAAAAATGTTAAAGCAAATGTTCAATGAATTTTCGCTTAAGGAAGGGTTCAGAAGTCTCATTGGTACTAGTTTTGGTCTAAAGATGGAGCTAAATGTTCCTCAATTTTTAACATTTGTCGATAAGGCTAAGATTATTGATTTAGAGTACGGGACAAAGCAGCATACGGCTTAGTAATCGTATTGGCAACTTGAGGGATACTGGTGTTCATTCACAGACTTTAACGGTAGCTATAAGAATAAATAAACGAGCATTCGGTGGAATGGAAGATTGTTTTTTTTGTATCTTTTAATGTCTATGGAGCATTGTTTTATTAGTGGATTCCGGACGTCTGGGGATGAGGTGTGGGGAAATTGTATCATATTCAGTTATTTTAATTAGTTGATTACAACTGCGAATTCGGCATAAGGTCATTCAGCATTGTTTAAACTTGATTTGTTCCAAGTTCCAGGTAGAAAATCTCCAAATTCAAGGGTCCATCATGACTATTTATAAGGTAAATTTTGCAATTGTTCTTTATATTGTATTATCTTTGAATTAAAATTAAGGGTAATTCACAGAATATCGTGGAAATTACCAATATAAAAATGTTATGAAGGAAATGTAAATTGAAACCAGCTCACTTTTTAAATTTTTTCAAAGTATACGAAATTTTATGGTCATTTGGTGTTTTGCAAGCAAGCACTCTTCAGATAATCAAAGTTTGAAGTCAATTTTCAGCTAAACCTAGGGAAGGAGAAGTTTCTTATAAGTTAGTAAAATTGACATACATTTCAAGTCATATTTAAAAAATCTCTAATTTATTTCAAAGAAGGGAAGTTCAACTCTCTTTCTATGCAAAGACTGTTGCAAGACAAGAACAAATTATACATTGTTGGTTCAGTCGAGAAGAGACACGGTATACCAAGACAAAATGCTGCACATACAATTGGAAGAACAACTCACCGTCGTTGCTTACGTCCTCATTCTCGTCATCATCGGAGCAATCCGAAACTTTCGCGTTAAACAAGTTGCCTGTCCTCCTCCGCCGCGTCGAATAACTATGCACAGGAACTAAAAGTTTCGGCCGCGGTATTAGAAAATCACCGTTTCGCTCTTGTCGTCGCACCCTCACACTGTCACCGTTCCCGTAAGCGTCCTCGTCCTCATCACTACTACCACTAATCGAATTGTTAGGAATGTTTTTTGGGGGAATTCTCTGTCGCAACTTCTTCGGGGAGTTCAACTCGGACCTGGGCTCTTCGTTGGTTTCGCTCGAAAAACCATTCAAATGGTTCGCGCTGATTGTACGTTTGAAGTTGGCCGTTTCGAACTTGACGGCCGCCCTGCCGTCGCCCACCCACTCGTGCACCGGCACGTGGGTCACTTTTTTACTGTTGACGGTGTGGTCGAAATCGTTTTCGCAAAATCGTACGGATTTGGACGCGCGAGGCGAGTTCGATTTCGGCCACATGTCGTAGCTGTGAACGTCGTCGCTGATGTACAAATTGGTCGATGAGTTGTTGCTGCTCGAGCTGACTGAGGAAAGAGAGCGCTGGGCATCCGTCCAGTTCGCTTCATATTGTAATCTTAATGCGGTATTTAAGACATTACTGTCTAATGACAAGGAGTCGTTTATAACGTCGTTTATGGTCGATATGTTTATTTTCATGTTTAATGATCCTGCATCAAATGAAAGAGCATTGTAGCGTTTAATTGACGAACGTGTATGTACAAGAAAGCCGGCAATTCAACCTTATGTAGACATTTATCGTAAAGATAAAGCCCTGTGTATATAAAGGCAATATAATTTTAGACTTATGACATGAACATGGAGTGATACCTTAGAAGTGTTGCAATTGGTTCGTTCTGGGCATGCGCACTTTTGAATCTGTTACATTATGATAATGCAAAGATCGAGGCAAAGATAAACTGTAGCTTGACTAAGACTGAAGTTAACATGACAACGCTGCTTGCACTACGACATGATTGGTTATTTTAAATTGCCCGCCTGATGCGCATTCAATAAAATATGTAATTAGGCTGTCGAGCTATACGTATGTTGCTCACATTTTTCACGTTATCAAAAATATCAACCGCATCGACATCCATATCTATTCCAGAAATGAAAAACGCCACTTTCAATAAAATAATACGAATGTTTTAAAGATGACAGATGACAAATATGGACGTATTTTGAACGTCGGTAATTCCGACTTAAGTTGTGGATTTCGGCGTCTTACTTTTACAGCTTGGTAAATGTTTGTGACAGTTTAAGGCCGACTTGGAACTCAAGCTGAATCTTAAGCTGTAGGTAGAGCTTAAATTGGACTGGTGCACCGGCCTTAAGATTCCTATATATTGAAATTTCATATTTTTATGCCAGAAAGCTACATTTACTGTTCGATTTTTAAGTTCAACGAAAACGAGAATCATTTAAATTGTGACCAGTGTGAATATGAAACCAATAATATAAATCCCGTTTTAGAAAACATCAGATTACGTATAGCGCTGCAAAGGATTTTAAATGCAGCCAATTTCAAATCTAGTCTAAATGCGCATCTGTTAAAACACAATAAGCTCAACAATTTTAATTGTGCTCAGTGCGATTACAACACTTACAGAAGATTCGGTTTGGAAAATCATCTGCAAATATACAAGCCTTCCGGGGATTTAAAATGTGACCATTCGTAAACTTAATATGCCCGCTTGTAAAATGATTTGCACTACCACCTATTTCCAAGTAGGTACGTTCCAATTAGCATGAACGTTCCAACTCCCAAATCCGAAGTGGTCGACGACATCATTGAATAATTATTTGAAGTTCGCTAGAGGTCTCATCCTTAATTGGAATCGGAAAAATTTTCAATTTTCCAGGAAATTTGTCCGATTAGGCCTTGCGCGCATGCGCACCATCCATCCTGTTCAAACTACCAGTGTTTCTAACTTTTTTAAAAATTAATTTGATCTCTCATTGTATTCTAATTAAAGATCTCCATGAAAGAAACAGTTTTCTACAAAGTACTGCCCTTCTTTCTGTCCTCTTATCAAAGTACGGGGTGGCACTAGTTCACTTCATGGTACTCTAATGAAAGGTCTCAATGAAAGGACTTAATTTATACTAACCATAGTCTTCCTCCTCGATCCCTTTTCGTGATCGGTTATATTTAAGAGTGAATTGTCAAATGAAAGTACCTACAAACGGCGATTGGGACGTTTGGAAGAAATATAACCATTGGGCATTTAAATAAAATTTGATACATAGCCACTTCACTTGGAATAAAAGCAAATATAACGCCAGTTTCAAAATTTTGTTTTGCGCATGCGCAATCCCAACTTTCTTATTTATGGAGGGATTTAAATGAAACATAGCCACTGGGAATAAAAGAAAATTTAACACCAGTTTCAACATTTGGTTTTGCGCAAGCGCAGTGCCAACTTTGTTATTTATGGAGGCATTCAAGTGAAATTTGATATATAGGCTGATGGGCAGTGCGAGGAGCATAGTGTGGCTGAGGCATAGGTATATTGTATCATATTTTCCACAATTTTGAAATGACCGGCGGCCATTTTTATTGGTTGGTACCGGCTGCCTTAGTTACAATATACAAACAAAATCTCCATGAATCCATGGCCTACTATTTAAAAAGGCATTTATTGATTTTCATAGCATAGCTAAAATTATAGCTAAAAATATAGGTTGTGATACATCAATGTAACCAGGAAAAAGAATGAAAAAAATTGACATTAAGATATACAGGGTATTGCATTTAAAAAATACCAACTTTGGGTCAAATCTTAGAAACGGTGGTTCACTAGATTCTACGTTAAAATATCTAAAATAGGCAGTTTTTTATTTAATCTATCTTACATGGGAAGTAAGCTATGATAACGTCCCAGAAAATCAAACTCTTCGTTTTCACCCTGTATAATAGAAACAAACGTAGCTAGATGGTTTCACAAAAAAGTGGCAGAGGATCCCGCAAGTCTGTATCTTTGAAGTCTCATCCAAAGTAGGACACAGGGTACAAATGGATGTCTATTGCGAATTCTGCGATTTTCTTCTTTAATTTTTTTTCTCCGAAGCATGATTTTTCTAGGCCTTTCTTGTTCTTTGTAAAAATATTTTCAAAATTCTTACCCCCACCCCTGGTGTGAAAATTTCGACGAATTTTGAAAATTTTATGGGAACACTATTTGTGTTTAACAACAATCTCGACAACAATATGTCGAACTATTTTAAAAAAAATTGCCGTCCACACCGCCCTTCCAAAAAATCGAATGTAGAACAAACGCTTTTTTTTTAAATTTTCAAAAACTTTTGAACTGGGGGTAACAATTTTTTCAATACCAGAAACAGCATTGGAAAGAAAACCTACCTTAATTCGTTAATTCTACCTTTTAAATCAAGTTACCTTTGGCTGAAATTTTGAAAATTGATGGAGTGATTTCTTTTAACACAGAAAAGTTTAACTTTGACCGTTTGTCGTATAGTTAGTACTTTTTATGATTGGTAACACTGCAAAGTCATAGCCTTCTAAGTTTTATGATAATTGCGATATTCAATTTTTAACGGACAGTTACTTTTTGAAAAAATCATTTAGATATCATGTGTAATACATAAAGGCACACTAAAGTTAACCAAGCCATCGAAATATGCAATAATATACAGAGGGGTCTATTTAAAAAATGCAACTTTGATATAAATCAGAGGGTATTAAAAGTTTCAAAGTGTCAACCAAAGTAGGACACACGGTACAGTGAATGTTTACTGCGATTTCCCGCGAAATTTCTTTCTTCTTTAATTTTTTTTCTCAGAAGCATGATTTTTTGAAGCCTTTTTTGTTCTTTGTAAAAATATTTTCAAAATTCTTACCCCCAAATAGTGCACCCCTGGTATAAAATCTAATTTCAACGAATTTTGAAAATTGTCGGAATTTCCTGAAATTTTATGGGAATACTATTTGTGTGTAACAACAATTGCCGAACAATTTTTAAAAAAGTTACCGTCAAGATCGCCATTCCAAAAAATCGAATGTAGACCAAGCGCTTCTTTTTGAAATTTTCAAAAACTGAGTTTGAACTGGGGGTAAGAATGTTTTCAATTCCAGAAACAGCATTGGAAAGAAAACCTAGTTTAATCCCCTAATTCTAGGTACTTTTTAAGTCAAGTTACCTTTGATTGAAATTTTGAAAATTGACGGAGTGATTTCTTTTAACACAAAAAAGTTTAACTTTGACCGTTTGGCCTACGATTGGATGATTGGAACCCTGCAGAGCTCGCTGCAGAGCCACGGCCTTCTATGTTTTATGATAATTGCGATATTCAATTTTTATTGGACAGTTACTTTTTGAAAAAAATCATTTTAGATATCATGTGTACCTAATACATAAAGTCACCAAAATTGACCATGCAATCGAAATATGCAATAATATACAGAGGGTTCTATTTAAAAATTGCAACTTTGATATAAATCACCCTGTATAATAATTGCAATCTTTTAGGTTGTAACCTTAAGAGTCCAACATTCCTCGACAATGAATTTTAAATATGGGCGTTAATAAACCCACAATCTTCCACCCACGTACTAGTGGCCCACCCTCTGTATGTGCTATGGTTGCACGGGAAAAAATGAACAGGAAACGCAAACTTTGGAACTTTAATGCAGCAACGATCCCGATATGGTATATGTAAACGTATGAGCAATATTTTTCGAAACAAATGCCATCCATTGGAGCACGGTTTGAACGGGTCTTGGTCTGGGTGTTATAGCTAACGTGGAAAATCGCCCCAAGAATGTCTGAACCAAGGTAGTAAGTAAATATTTAACCATTAAACGGGTTGAGTATACGTGACCTGACAAAAAACACAATAGTGCAGATAAATTCCCCAAACGTGTTCGTAATTATTAATTAAGCGACCAATTAGTAAACCTTTCCTTACACTTTTTCTAAAAAACCAAATCAAAAATACGTCCGCGTGACAACGAACCAAACCACTTCCAATTATTACATTTTATTATCATCAATTATAGAACCGATTCAATTAAATTTCTATTAAGACATCCCAAACGTAATCAACGTGCACCGAGCTTGTTTCTCCGTCCAATTACTTTAAAATTGCCCGTGGGCATCGAATTCAATTACCTAATCTATTTCTAACGAAACAGGGATCTCCTATGTCGAAGGTTTGACGAATTCGAATTAGTGCCGACACACTTACGTTTTTGCGGTATTTCGTTTTAAACAAAGAATTACGCAAAGTGGTAGTAGTAGTTGCCATTATCAGAGTTGATGTAATTTATAAATAAACAGACGATACTATTCCGCGTAACGAGATTAGTAATGTGGGAAGCGTCGTAAATTACGTCACTTGCTAGGCATTCGAGTCGATAATTAGTGCAATAATTATTAACGAAAGCGCTCATCATTTTTTTCGGTTGAGTTAATGAAAAGGTCAACAAAATTCGGTGTCGCACGCTAACGTAATTAGTCGCACAGTTTTCGAGAAAGTACAGAGGATCTTTCGTCACAAAGGAAATCGGCGATTAGTAAAAATGGTGGCGTACCGTTGATTATTTAAATCTGATTGCACGGTGCAATTTATGACCTTGATTTATGGTAGAAAATGTCAGCTTTCTTGTACCCACACGTTAGGGAAAAGTTGTAGAAACTACAAGCTTTCTATCAACTGACCTAGTCACTTACTGCCGTTTGATCTTTGAAACTTGACGCGCGAAGATAAAAAGAAAAATTTCGCACGATGCAAGCGCGCCTAATTTGCCGAAAATTGCACATAAGCGCACCGTACACAAAGCACCACAAAGAGCACTAACCACGTTGAATGTAGCTCGCCAGCTGCAGGCGCAGTCATTCTACTTCGCGAGCACAAATCACAATAACCAGAAGGCCAGGCCTAGCAGCAGGAAAAGCGAAGAACCGACCACTTCTTCGACGGAGTGATTAACCCGAAAATAATGGCACTTTACGACGAGACATAACTCACTTACTTACATCCTTTTTCTCGTCCGAGCGCGGACTAACGCGAAAATCGTCCGCCTTCACTTTCATAAAAGTGAAGATCAAAAAAGGACCTTCGCCAATTCAACCTCCCACGCATCCGCCCATGTTAATAACCCATCGTCGGGCGGATTTGGCGTAAATCAAATTTAAAATAATGCAGCTCTGGCGGACGTGAAAACAATCGTAATTACTACCTTTCCCTATCTCCATACGCGCCGCACAAAAAAAGGGAAATATCAATTTTTTAATTAGTACCCTTCAGGCTGTCATTTCTACCGGATGCCATTCCGACCAGTTCTTAACTCAACCGGATAAGTAGATTAAACCTTTTGTTCCAAAATAGACGGCACTACGCAGTTCACAGAAGTGAACTATTTAATTTTTAATTTTTTTAATGTAAGATCGGCCAAAGGTCCTGATTTGGGGAATTGGCCCAGTTGATGAAATCAAAATTAATAAACCTTTCCAGTGAAGCCCACCCCTAACGAAAAATCTTGTTTGAACAAGCAGCGTCATTAAAAGCACTAACCACCGTCCATCGTTAGTGCTTCGTTAGTGTCTTTTAGAGCACAGCCTTTTCCGAAATGTAAATATCCCGTGGTTGATGCAGGTTCTCCGCCCTTTTTGAAAGCACTAACTACTCGTTTGTTAAATTTTCTTAGTGCTTTGATATTTTAATGGCAATTTCGATTTTACAAGTATTTTTTTGATCACAGATCACAGGTTTGTTTTTATTCGTAGTCGTTCCGATAAGTAAGCTAAATGCGGGATAAGATACTTTACAACGATTCAAAGGCTTACATAGCTGGGCGAACCACCTGATCCCCCAGTACCACTCACACAAACATAAAATACGGAAATCTTCAGAGATAGGTAAAACTTAAAAAAATTTAAACAAACCTCACTATTCGTAACTAAAAATCAAGAAGTCACAAATTAAGTGCATTTATTTTCACAAACACGCACTCGGCTTGCCAAAGTTACACAAATTTTTACTGGGTTCGTAAACACACGTGACTTTTAGTAAATCTAAAATTAAACCCTATCATTCCGTACTACTAGTTAATTTGTAACCGAAACGAATAAAAGTTAAACTGATGCCGAATCAAAAAATATGTTTTGCGCATGCAAACTAATGCCGATTCAACAATTCGTTTTACAAGCCATGCTGATCTGGTGAGACAGAATCAACCCCTTACGGTGTATTGTAAAAATGATGTATGTGTGAAGGTCTCGAGAATCGTTCGGTATTCAGTTTAAGATACCCCAACCTTAGCAACGTCCTGTGAATATGATTGTCGATACGAAGCACCCTATACATCATGTTAGTTATACAAACTGCCAACCGAAATCTGGTGGGATTACAGAAAAGGGAAAGAGAGCGAAGATGAGACGGATGGAATTTCTTGGATATGTTTACCATTTCAAAGACCTGCAGTCCAGTTTTTTCTTAGAAATGCGTGAAATGCAGGGAATGGTCGATTTTCGGGTGGTTTTTAGGGGTATTAGCAGATCAAATTACCGCGTGGCTTGGGTTGGTCAAATAAATAGGATTTAACATGTGTGTTCATGGTCTTTGTCTTGTAACCGGCTGAAGTGTAAAGTACGGCTTGTCTTGAAATATTTTGTTATACCTTAATCATTGCTGTGTGCTTTTGCTTTGTTATATCAGGTGAGGTATTTGCTTTATTCAATTAATCTATAAATGTGTGTAACTTGAATGCAGATTGTAACCCTTTACTTATGTACTTACTGGATTCAATCACTTGTACCTCTAAATGTGTAACCTTTGTTGGTATTGGCAATCATGTTTCATTAGCGGTAGGGCTGTATCTGTGCTGTACATACTTGCATGTGTACATATTTGTGTATTGTGCTTTTTAGTCACTCTCAATTATTTCATTGCATTTCATTATGCGCCCCACTGGGCCTGGGTAATCCTCCCGCCCGGCGAGGTATATTTGACATCTCTTAGTTTTGTCTGATGTATGTGTTGTAATACCTGGGGAATGGCTCGATTCCATTTTGGTTACTCATAGCGTGTTTGTAGTAGTTAACCCGGTTTCGAGAGGGCTCAAAAGTGCTGTACATTGGATATTGTTCATTATAGGACTACTCCGAATTAGGTTTTCCTGCAGTTTTCCTAATTCGTAAGGTAAATGCCGGAGTAGTATAGAACCACTTAAGACCCTCTGCAGGGGCGCCGCTAAAACCCATTATGCGGGTCACTCTGTAACCGTATTGGTATTAGTTTCAATATAAACATAATCACCTATTGCTTTTGGTGTTCCTTACCCATAAAACGCCCTCAGTGCCTGCTTAGAACTCAGTTACTACACAACGTAGGTGTCCTACATGACGATCACGATCTTAGTGCACTCGGAGTGGCCCCCGAGTGACAAATTCTCGCGGGAAGCTTAAACGAGAATATTTAAATAGGCAGCCATGTTAGTTTGGCATTCCCGCTACTACAGAAGATGGTCAAATATTCCGGTGTGACTTGAAGTTGGCATTAGCCGCCAAGGTAGCAGGAGGCTAAGATCATTACAAGTTGTATCGGATTTTTTTTGTTGAATTCAGGCTTATTACTGGTTTTGATGATGATCTTCAGTGCCCTTAATTGCAAAAAAACAATGTAGATCGACCTTCCATTTTATAACTACGACTTTGACTGACGGAAGACTGTACCGGTACAACACAAACACTTTTTAAATTCACAAAACTGTAACGATATAAATTTGTAGAATTATTTGTTCTAGGGCTTCTGTGGGAATTCTTCAAATAGAGAGCGGTAGTTTTGACGCGTTGGATTCATGATTACCGCCCAGTTTTCTCCTACATTATTACTCCCACTTCTTTCAACATGATATACAGGGTGAGAATTTTGTCTGGAACACTGAATATATCTTCAAAGCAATTTACGTACTTTAAATTTGTGGTCAGTGGCGTACTTCTGCAATTTACATAAAGACTTACGTGATAGTTTCATTTAGATTATTTCCATTGTAAATATTGTTAGAACATTTTAAATGGGACAGTTGAGTTTTGGTTATAGTTCAGAATGTACATAGAACCTCATTTCCATTTCATAATAAATGCCTAAAAAAATGGGGCCTAAACTCATTTGTTACTAGTAATCCGTAGATTTTAATCTAAGAAGATAGAATATTAAATGCTCTTTTCAAAAATCCAACAAAATTCAAAATTTTTTTGAAATTTTCTTTTTTTTTTAATTTTGTGTATCTTTTTCTTTTTAAATATCATCAATGGCGCGTTATATATTTTTGAAAAGAGGATTATATATAATGACTTTAGATTAAAATGTACGGGGTCTTTCATTAAAACAAAAATTACATTAGATCAGATAATTTTTTCCCCTGGTCCCGTAAACGGCAAATTAATTAAAAATCATTGTAAAGGAACTTCTGTATCAAACGTGCGTGTATCTCTTTTAACTACGATATTATAGTGTGACTATCAATTTTTTTCCCTCGCATCTCTTAAAGCGAGCGAAAATGTCTAACTTTTAATTTAGCATTTTAAGTTTAACCCAAAAAAAATCAGAAAATAGAAAAATAGAAGATAAATTGTACAGGTTGTTTCGATTCATCCTGCGTTTCGAAATAAATGCCCGCGATCATAATTTTCGATAGAAAACACCATTATATTCCACCCGAGTCGAAATTTTCCGTCTCTCTTGCATTGCATCCATCATAAATTGGATTCGATTTGTCCCTATATTCCCTGTATTTAAGTAAAGTTTTAATTATTTTGGAAGAGTATGTTTTTTTTCTTACCGATTTAAATTCCATTTAAGTAACTTTCGATTGGTGCTCATAGTTAAATTCTTACGCCATCTAGGTATTCCCTTTGTAAACCCGTTTAATAAGATGTAAGTTAGTTTTGTAGCAGATTTCTTATTACTTTAGTTCTTTATTTTCGCCACTAGAGGCCATCCTAGTGTTACAGGTTTCTTTTACAATAGTTCTTTGCTTCGCCGCCTGAGGTCGTGCAGATGTTTTCCCATCTTTCTCTTTTCTGCTTATGCAGTCGCTGTACTTATTCCTTTTCAGTGAAGATTCTGGTTACATGCAAATTATTATTCTTCGGTACGCCATTCTCTTTTTCGCTGATCCTTCGCACCCCTTTCGCGCCTCCTTCACACCAGCTTTCACACCATTATCCTACAGATTTGATGTGCCCTTCATCTTTACCCTCATTTGCTTCTCTATGTATTTACGTCTGATTTGTACTTCTCGTGATTGCCTAACACCGCCCACTCCCCTCCCCTATCATGTTTTTTATCCTTTCACACGTTCTTTGAGATTTTTTCACGTCTCCTTTACGTCTTCACCGTATGTCTGCACATGTGTTTCTTGTTCTTCGCCAAGCGAAAGAGTAGGGGTTTTGGAAAAGTAACAGAGGAAGAAACGAGAATGGAAAGGGAGAAGAAAGGGGAAGAGCTCGGGGAAGAGAGAAGAATACGAAAATGGGAAATAGAAAGTGGAAAAAGAATGTGGAATAAAGTCAGAATTGCCAATACAACTGATGGAAACAAAATGATTGAAGATAATTAACAGGATCATCAAGGGCGATAGAAGGGAACGACATACATGCATGAAGGCAAGACATTACATCACTGTAAATGGAACAGAAATGGAAAAAGTGAGATATTATAGGAGCTGGAGAAAAATCAAATCGAGATGATTATTAAAGCAAAAGTTATCAAGTACGTTAAAAACGAAGAACAATACAAATATGAACAGAAAAAGTGTTGAGAATTACAACAGAAAGAGGAAGAATGAAAGAACACCGAGTTAAAAACGCAGGATGATATTGGAACTGCAACATAGAAACAGTTAAAAAAAGGAGAAAGGAGAGAGAAAAAGATAGGATCAGGCATTATACAGTTGAAAAAAATAGGGCGTGGAACGATGGCGGTGAAGAAATACGGCACAAAAAACACCTAAAGAAAAAAAGAAAAACACAAAGAAAACGAAAAAAAATCACGAAGAATGAAAAAATGGAAACAGAGTAAAAATATTACAAACATAAAGGGAGAACGAGAAATGGAAGAAGTAGACAAAACAGAAGAAATAATGAGAAAGTATGGAAAAAGAACCAACAAGAAGAATATATGTATTTCACAGGAGAATAAAAGATAGACGAAGCGGGCAACGGAGTGAGCACAGAAATGTCTAAGGGAGGGATAACGAGGTTGAGATATGGACATGAGGAGAGAGGAAGTGACGCCTGGGAAGCAGAAGAAAAGAATTCCCCTATGTGGGAAAAAAGAAGAGAATATCAATGATCTGATGTAGGAACGTTACAGATCGAAGGAAAGTAAGAAAAAATATTAAACGGAGAGGGAAGGTTGGGAACTGAATGGAGAGAAAATAAAAAGAAGGCGCGAAAAGGCATGTAAAAGAAAAGAAAAAAGACAGAAAGAACATAAAGAAAATCAAAGGTACCATACAGGCAGACAAAAAGAGAGAAATGAGGAAAGTATGGAAAAAGAACTAACAAGGACCAATATATACAATTGCAAAACAGAAGGAAAAGATCTGGATTTCACGGAGAGAATTGAAGCCTGGAGGATCTAAAGAAGTTGCAGAATCAGTGAAATTTTAAGAGTTTAAAGAAATGGAAAAATACTTGAATCGCTGATGGAACCGAGGAATTTGTAGCATCTTACGAGTCCAAAGAATCTAAGGCATGGTAAGATTTGAAGGAATGAAATATCTCAAAAGGGAAAAGCTGACGTGGCATGCATCTAAGAGATCTAAGAAAACCAATGAATCCCAAGAAACGGAAGCATATTAACAATCAAGAAATTAAAAAAATTAAAGTATCTAAAGAATGGAAATGATCTAAAGAAAGACACTTTTGAAGAATAAAAAAAAATTGAAGAAATGGAAGGATCTGATAAATCTCAAGAGCGAAGGAAAAACAAGAATCAGAAGAAACTATCTGAAAAATCGAAACACTTCGAACGGACAGAAGTATTTGGATGATTGTGAAGAAACCAAAAAAGTTGAAGCATCACACAAATCCGAAGAGCCTATAGGAAATCTGAATAATCTCAACAAATAGAACTAGAAGAATCTAAAGACGCTGATGAATTGGAAGATTTTGAAAAATTCAATGATTTCCATGCATATGAAGGATTGAAATGTTTAGAAAGTATATCCGATCCGATTCTTCGTTCTTCTTAAATTTGGTATATCATGGATATTGTGCGACAAAACGTCCATGTCCGCCCGTCTCTCCGCCTGCGCCTGTTCATTTCCTCAGTTACTTTTTACTAGAAAGTGGCATTGAGGTAAAATTATTTCTCGCAGATATTTAGTTTTTTCTTATAATCTGAAGGAGGGTAGCGTCAATTGTTACAGATTGTTTTATTGGGAAAAATTGCTAATGTTTATTTGTTTAATGTAATAAGCGAGAAATTATATCAATTGCATAACGTGGAAAGTATAACGGTTTCACCAGTGACACGCGAATTATTATTGTAATAGATTGTAGGTCACCATCCGCGGATTACCAGTAAAGGGCTGCGTTAATTTCGCATTATTTACTTTTAACATTTATATGACATTTGTGTCCAATGAAATATCTTCGAGATTTTGAGCTAAGCTCAGGCTACTTTCCCTTCGTCGTGCCACGATGACTAATACAGGTGCAATCAAGGTCCCAATTAACGTCTACTTCCGCAATGGGCAAAAAATCGATTGGAAAACGCGAAATTCGATAATTAACAGAAAACGTGTAAATGAAAGTTTCTAAGGTAAACGTTCGATACTAAATTGACATTTCTAAAAGATCGTTCGTTAACGAATTGCCGAAAGGTGTCCGGCGCTTTATACGGATCTTTATTGAGGAAAAGTGAAACGACCTCGAGATTATGTTATAATTAAGCCGCCTATAAAGGTCACCATTGCTAATGAATAATGAAAGCGGTAGTATAATTCCGAAAAAGGTAAACATCATTTAAATAATAGCGGAATGTTAAACCGGTCGTTACAGGTATCGGGCACCGGTCGGTAGCGCTAGCGGTAGATGGAGCTGTAATGATCACTTGCTTTACGAACTTAAGTAAACAACATAATTGGCTAATTAAAGGATCATTAAACAGGTTTAAATCGACAGAAAAAAACGGGAATTTTTACTTGGTATTAAAATCACTAAATGAGACACATATACAGGGTGTTCTCTCTACGATTGTGTACTGATGATACCTCAATATTACCACAACTGGACCATTATTCATTAGCAGCAGATTAACTTATTGGTATACCACCAGCACACCAAAAGTGCATTCCGTACTTCAATCCGCTGAGTGATTAAAGTATCTGCAGGGTGTAACATTTTGATTTTATCATGTAGAATATGTTTAAGGGTCACTGTGCATGACGAATTTTTATTGGTGCATTTTTAAAAGCAAGTATTCGTTTTTCATTTCCTTCCTTCTTCCTTGCGAGTACTTGTTGGTCGGCACGTTGTGTTCATCGCTAAAACAACATACAATACAGCTCTGACCGCATAGGCATCCAACAATACACCTCAGTGCATCTAAGGTTGCATAATTAAGAATCAGCATTGTAATAACATTGAATTTATAACTATCAGAAGCGCAGATCCCATATAACAGTTTGTGACCATGTGCCAACTGGCCGCCGCTAGGAGCAGTTCGATCGTTTGAAAGTCCGTGGGCGATCGAAAGTGGAGAGCTACATTGACATTAGATGGCAGCATTACAAACCATTTATTTTGACCATTCGAATATTTTCCTTTTTAATCGTCAGATGTCAGGAACTCCGGATGTTTTTTGTGTTATCATTGGAATGGTTTTATAAATAGGATTGGAATGTTCTAAAAATAGATCCCTTAAGAAGCATTGCGTAAATTTGTAATGTAAATAATAATACATTTAGACGAACGAAGCTTGCAGTCCTTGTCCTTGAAGGAATGCAATTTCATACATTCTATTCACAGGCAGTAAAATAGGCAGGTTCCACATTTTTACTGAAAGCGGGAGATTTTGTTATTAAAAAACGATCAAAAAAAATTTGAAGGCAAAATATTGTCCGTTGCAAGCAGGCAGCTACATCATTTCCACATTCACATTTGATAACTAAATTTCGCGAATCAGCTTTTTTTATAACCATGCAGCATTGTGCACAAATAAATCGGTCCCAGTTTACGTGAATTCGTATACCTACTAGAGCTGAGCGATAAATGAAATTGTTATCGATTTATCGATAAGTCTGTTCAGTCTGATAATTATCGATTAATCATTAATTGATAACTATCGATAATTATCGATAACTTTAATCACTTATCGTTAACTTTCGATAATAATCGACAATTATCGATAAATCGTAAGGCTAATTTTCGATAATGATCGATAACGTTTGATAATTATCGATAACTTTTTATAATTATCGATAACTTTTGAAAATAATTAATAATGATTGTTAGCTGCTGATAATAATCGATTATTATTGCCACGAAAATTGTCTATCTCTGATATTTATCGATTAATAAATAAGTAGCGGAAATTATCAAGAGAAAACTATCGATACTTTTTCATAAATCTCATCGATATATATTCTCAATCGATATATTACATCATCCATGCGTACACTCGCTAACATTTTTGTTTTTTTGGTATTGATATTGCGAGAGATAATTTAAATAAAACAGGATCTTTTGATGCTCAAGTTTTCTGAAATCAAAGGTGATCAAGTGGACGATAATCCTCAAAAATGAGTACAGCAGTAGGTTGTGAATTGTGATCATATGGCAACTCAACAATGCTCTTACATCGCTTTTGTTGGAAGTAAACTGGTATACCTAAACATTGAAAAGTTTATGTCGTTAAAAATTCTCTCGATAATTATCTATCTTAATAGTTTATAGTTGTGAGATTAATCGATAGATTATCGGTAATTATAGGTTTATCGACCAATCCTTTAACATTTTCGATAAATTACACCGGTCTACAGCATTTTTGCGCACGGGACATATATACCTTATTTTTATTGCTTCTATAGCCACAAATAAGAATTAGAACAAAAAATGGTTATGTATTTGTTTTTGTGTGAAAAAAATGCAAAAAACCTAAAAAAAAAAAATACCTATAGAATCCTACTTACATAGCATGATTTATTAAATGGTAACGTTTCTACATTTATAATTTGTTTATCTTAGAGTCTAAATGTTTAAAAATGGAACAGTTTTGCTGTTTTTGTCATGTTCAACTGAATCTGATCCATCATGCTTCTAACTTCCTGGCCTTGGGAAGGTACCTAAGTTCCATTGTCTCGAGAAAGTGTTGTCCTTATTCCGAATAAGCTCCCATATTATCCTTAAATTGATCTAAATGAGAATGTAACCTGTGCATCTTTATTCTTTAGAGACATTCTATACCCCATGATACAAAACCAAATCCTGTCAGCTCGTCATAATTTTCAGCTCTATGGTTTCCCAGGAAACACTGAACGGGAAACCATGGACTATTGCCTTAAAACTGTTCCAGGATTTTTTTTCCTCTTTGCTAAGTAACCGCGGAAAAATATCACTCTCCATTTTTCTTTTTTTTAGGGAAAACAAAGATTCCGCTTTAATTTTCGCCCCTGAAAGCTTTCAATCAAACCGCTGTAACTTTTGTAAAAGCAAATATTTTCGATGTCTTAATCGCACTTTTTATTTATTTTTGCTTATTATAGTCAGAATATATATTGTGTAAATCCCATGCGCAAAAAATTCTTTTTTTGTTGACCGGTCGACCATTTTTTTTTAATTTATCGAGTGACTATCTATTAATCGATAATTATCGATAAGTTATCGATTAACCATTGAGAACAAATTTCAAACGTCAGAATTTAAAAGAAAAGAGGTTAACGACCTTTTTATTTTGTATCAAAATTGCCAGGTGTGACGTGTGATCCTAGATCAGGGGTCGGCAACCTGCGGCTCTTTTGATACCTATAAAGTTGCGGCTCTCCGTATTTATCTAAAGAAATTAGTTCATTTGTTCGAAATTCGCCTTTTTAATTAATCTTATTTTGTATCAAAAGTATACTTGCAGCAAATAATTATCTAATTTTTGACACTTGTTTACTTTCTGGTATTCTTTTGTTTTTTTTATTATAGCCAGCCTACTCCGATGTATAAACACGTAATTAATTAATGAGTAGGTACTTTTGTGAAATAACCTAAACACTGCGGAGTTTAAGCACAGGGCACCCCTTATAAACATTTAAGAGAAGACAAAAGCGAATAGCGAAATAAAATAGTGGTAGTTCCATTTGAAAAAGAATAGTTATAGCACTTTGAACAAACGGCATTGAAACAACCAAATATTCAGGATGTTCTATTTAAAAAGATCAGTTATTAATTGACATCGTAAAAATGGAATGTAACACCCTGTACATTCAAAAATAATTTCTGTAGATCCGCAACCACCAATATTTTACCAGGTATCTATCAGCTATGTAGGAAAAACCGACGGACTGTTGCAGGACCCTGTATATAGCCAAAAACTATAATATTGAATCAAAAATTATTTGTGGCTCTTTAAGAATTGGGAAATTTTGTAAATTGTAATTTTTAGCTCTTCCGTTTCAATAGGTTGCCGACCCCTGTCCTAGGTAGTTTAACCGGTGGCAACGGTTTAACCGACACACACAAAAATTAAGAATAGATAGGTAGGTACATTTAATTTCTGTTACAGTGATCAAGGATGCCTGCGTATTTTTTGCTTTCCTGTTCAAATGTAATTCAATCTTCCTTAAGGAATCACGATTCATGAAAGGAAGAATGTTTATCTTACGTCATTCAACATCCTGTGTGCCACATAAATGCCTTATAAGTACGTTTCTTGGGTATCTAGAATTCTGTATACAACAATTACAAATCGAGATAGTGGGTTCATTACAGATTCCTGTATAATAATTAACAAAGGTAAAAAACTTACATTATTATTCATCTTTCTCGATGGTAGAGACATCTACGTCTTGTAATTTAAACTATTGAAAACAGTCACATATCCTGCCATTTAACCTGCGCTTCTGATAGTTATAAATTCAATGGTAATAACAAATAGATATTGATTATAAAACGCTGCTTCTCGAACCCGCGAGACGAAGAGTAGAATTCGGCACTAAGTAGAGAAATGTCATGCACAAATTCCTAGGAAGAAAAACACAAGGAATCGACAATGACGAAGCATCGAGCACTGGTGAAAGAATAAAGAGAAAGGAGAGAGAGAACGCGTTTAGAGAGTCGGCTACTTCGAAGAACTCCACAAAAAGGGAAAGAATAAATGTATATATTGCTAGAAATGATGAATGAACTGACATACGAAATCAAAGAAATAAGAAAGGAATCAAGCAATCGAACTACTTGTAGTGGAAAATACAGAACTAAAGAAAGAAAACGTCAAATTGAAAAAGGAAAACACCCAAATAAATAAAGAATTAAAAGAAGCAAAGCAAACAATGGACAAAATAGAAAAACAACAGAAAAAAATAATGTAGTAGTAATTGGAATTACAATCGGCATATACAACCAAACAGTGTCAAAGGAAGACATGGGTAATTTGATTAAGAAGCACTTAGGAATAGAAGTGAAAATACAAGAAGCCCGCGAATTAGGCATAAAAGCATGCCTGATAGAACTGGAGGACCAAGAAGATAAAAGTAAAGTAATGCAAAATAAGGCAAAACTGAGAGACAATAAAGAAACGAAGATTTTCATAAATAACAAACACAACAAAAAAAGAAAGAGAGAGAGATCCAAAGAAATATAAGAAGAATCGCACAAGAAAACAGAGATAAAAGCTCGGATAAAAGAAATGACGTCTAAATCCGGCTAAGGAAAGTATGGATAAATAATGTGAACTGGAAGTAAAATTACAGTAACAAAAGGGTGAAAAAAAACAGTCAAAAAACGAATAGCCAATTATAGCAATGAGAGGATGAAAAAGGGCCCTGCAATGAAAAAGGACATGATTTATAAGAACACAAAAAATTAAAAAAAGGCATATAAATTGAAACTAAATTACGGCACATGTGATACAGGGTAATCGAAAAAAGGGTGGACCCAGATAAAGCTTTAAGTTTAATTTACTCTAGATTTACCTATCTTAATCAGCTCCCCCGACAGCCCGCTATGCGATAATCCGTCCAGGTTGACAGTTGCATCCTCACATTCAACACATCACTTCGTGTTTTTGCTCGCCACGACTGGGATGGCGCATGCGCACACTTCAAGGTCAGATCAATTACGATAAACCAACATTTTGTCTGTATTATACCGTTATTTTCGCTGGTCTCGGAGAGTAGATTAAGCTATCGATCAAAGTCCATTCCTTGCCATTCAAAGTTCAAAGGTTGGTGTAAAATTCACAAGTTACTTACCGATCAAAGTCCATTTCTCCCCGTTTAATGCAAGTTGGTCACCGTTTAAACGTTGCTTATCAAGGTGGTGATGATATTCAGGTGTGTCCATTAAACGAATGTGCTGTATACTGGATTAAAGAGAGTAATTTCCGACAAAAATGGTAACTTTAACACCTCTAGAAAAATGAATACGTTTTACGTATTTATTGCGAGTACATATTGCTTCATCTAACTCATACATTTTCGCAATTTGTTGCCACTCCTCGCCGTTTCCATATATCGCTTTGTATTCTGTGTCAAATGTAGAAAAACACTGCTTAAGCCGTCTCACTGCCGTTATGAAATCGACAGCTTTGGTCCATGATTCCTCTGCATATGCCTTGTAAGGAATGTCTCATAAGTCCCCCTCCCCGCCACAGAATCGGCGATCTACTCGAATTACATTTTTGTTCAGGACCTATCGTTTGATCGTCGGTAATATTAGTTCAGGCGAGAACCGCACCATTTGACCAATTCTGCCCTCTATTTCACCTCCAACGCTGCCCTATATTTCACCTTCAATTCTGTCCTTTATTTCACCTTCAATTCTGCTCTCCATTTCACCTTCAAGCTTGATCGTCAGTGGTGTCGCTGCCTCTACGTTTGACCTTCAGAGATTTTGAATCGGCCGTACTATACGATGGAGTAATGCTTTCGACCTTGAACGCGACGTACATACAGAACTCGCGTCTACGTTTGACCTTCCGTGACATCGCTTTAGTTCAGGAAAGAACCTGCCGTCTATGACTTTCAGTGGATTTTTAGTTTAGACAACAACCACGATCGAATGACCTTCAGGGGTTTTTTTCGTTTGGACAAGAATCACGATCGCCTTCTTTTAGTTTAAACAACCACGATGACCTTCAGTGACAAGAAGATTAATAATGCCAAACACAAGAACTACAAAGAGAATAGGTACCTAATACAAAAGACAACCAATCAAATGGCCTAGCCCAGGGGTCGGCAAACTATTGAAACGGAAGAGCCAAAATTACAATTTATAAAATTTTTTTTAAAGAGCCACTAAAAATTTTCGATTCAATATTATAGTATTTGGTTATATACAGGGTCCTGCAACAGTGCGTCGGCCATTTCTAGCTGATATCTACCAAAAAAATATTTAAAAAAATCTTTTGCGCAAATGTCAACTATAGATGGTTGCGGATCTACAGAAATTATTTTTGAATGTACAGGGTGTCCCATTTTTACGATGTCAATAAATAACTGATTTTTTTAAACAGAACATCCTGCATATTTTTACTTGATTCAATGTCATTTTTGTTCAAAGTGCCATAACTATTCTTTTTCAAATAGAACTATGACTATTTTATTTCGCTATTCGATTGATTTCAGTTTTTATAAGGGTTGTCACCATAGTTTTTAGGTTATTTAACATTTTTCACAAAAGTACCTACCCATTAATTAATTACAGTTAATACATCGGAGTAGGCTGTGAAAATAAAAACCAAAATAATACCAGAAAGTAAACAAGTGTCTCAAATTTGCTGCAAGTGTACTTTCAATTTCGTAATAGAATAAGATTATTAAAAAGGTGTATTTCGAAAAAATGAACAAATTCGGATAGCCGCAACTTTATATCAAACGACCCGCAGATTGCCGACCCCTGACCTAGCCTAGAATGCCAATATACATATACACCGTCTCCAAGATAAGGATGTGTCATCACAGAGATCTCGGAAACCATAGAACCATACGTAGATCAGTTGTACAATTAAAAGAGTTATCATGCTGTAAAGGAAACCAGAAAATTCCGATTACTTCCGAAAATATGACAGAAATCCGAAATCTGCCGATTTTGTTTTAATTTTAGTTTTTCTGATCTTATTTGAACATATATAAAACATTTTTAAAAAAACACTTTCTCATTGCCATTTTTTTAGCTCTACAAGACAGTGTTGAGAGATTTTCAATAGAACGTCTCGTTTCGGAGAAGTCGCCATCAACTTAATTGTTTATATATGGCCCGTAAAGAAGTGAGTAGCATTTTTTACTACGAATACAACGATGTTACCAGATACGGTACACAAAAAAAAACAAAAGCTGGAAACTGTTGTTTTTAACAGGATGGCGCACCCGCGCACAACGCCTTAATGGTGCGAAAATACCTATCCCCAATTTCCTAGAAAGTGTTTTTTTTTGTATCTGTTCAAATAACATCAGAAAAAAATAAAAACCAAATCGGTAAATTTCGGTTGTTCCGACATATCTTCGGAAAAAATCGTAATTTTCTGGTTTCCTTTACAGCATGATATTGTGGAACCATTGAGTAAATTAATCCTTCACTCAACGGTTGAACTTTTCCTTAATTTGATCATCTTCGTATCTTCTATGGTTTCCGAAAATTCCATAATAGACATCCTTATTTTGGATATAATGTATATAATTAACTCACTGTTATAAATGAATCTATTGAGAGAGCGGTTTATTTAGTTTCTCGTTAATAGCATAAACTATGTTAATAGGTAGTGTTAGTTGTGAACCTTAACAATTGATAATAATTGATAATAAATCATGTAGGTAATTAAATTTACTAATCTACCACAATCTGTCGTGTCTCACAACGTGCAAAACGACATTGGTCGAATACTTGAACCATGAGTAACCCCCTAAAAGAAACGTAGATGTCTTGATGTTTAGAATATCATTAAAAACCTCCAATTGTCGAAGAGAAATATTATTTTGCTCTGAACAGACGAGTGATTTGACAGCTTCATTGCTCACCACTGACTTCGACCGACAGATACACATCGAGAACCTACCGGTCGTAATTAATTTTCATTTAATTACCGACTGGTGACTACCATCATTTCCCACATTTCTTTTTTTTCCCTGCTTCGTCTACTGACACAAGCAAACCCTTCATGCGTCGACGCCTCTCGGAATTTCTCAGAAAATCGCGTAATTAATAATCTTTTGCAATTGCGCAAGCCGTGTGCATTTAATTAGAACTCTTATGAAAGTCTATTTGTCGAATATGCGAGAAGGTTGAACCAGAAATGGAGTTGCAGTCGCAAAAAACGTACGAATACCAATTATAGGTTTCTGCATTCTTGTTGTCGTATGTATGAAATGTCATTAACCAATGAATTAATTAAAGTTGATTATTTGGTTCCGTTAGTGGGTCAGTCATTTTTCTGTTGTTATTAAAGAACAAAATTTTGGCGTTTTTGTACACAATATTTATTGTTCCGGCGACTAGCCATGACATTTCGCTGTCCGAAACTTCATCTATTATTTCATACCCCGACTATTCTTCACTTGTTTTATAAATTATGTAACTCGCTGGTTTTCCCTGACCGGGTAATTCAAGCGTGAACTTTTATTACTTTGTTTTTTTCTCTTTTAAACTGAATAAATATCCACTTTCTAAGTGCGAGAGGTATAAATCCATTCAAATGATACAATTAACTTGGAAAAAAATATCAAAATTCCACTCGCCAGTTTTTCACATCGTATATGAATTCCTCTCAGACACTTGCCCAACTGGTTTTTTTTACATTAAATGGTTAACACTTTTATATTAGCCGTATCTTAAAATTTGGTTTATCTACTTCGTGGGTGTGTTGCTAACCACCTTCTCACATAAACCTGTCGCGGTCGCCCCAAGAGTTGCAATTTCCTCTCCACGTTTTTTAATTAACTTTTTTCGTCGGATTTGTAAAGCAATGGGCTGGCGAGCATCGTTTGCTCAAAGTTTAAGATTCATTTTTGGAAAATTTTCTTGAATTATCCTCGTATGTTCAATCGTCTCAAATGTTCCCCGTTTAAGAAAGTCCCATCCATTTACAATGTCGTAAATCCACAAACCTTGCAAAACACCAATCCTGGAAATAGATGATCTCGAGATTTTGTAGTTTCAAAACGGTGAAAGAGTATACCGTGTGTGCCATTTTGGTTGAGAGTGCAGTGAATCTTAGCTGTTTATAAAGATAGAGACTTGCTGTTTTCGCGACCCCGTGCCACTTTTCTGCGACCCTTTTAATACCACAAACAGAATCGATCAATCTAGCTACGTTTATTTCTGAGATACGGGGCAAAAACGAAAAGTTTAACTTTAAGAGATGTTATCTTATACTGTACTACCTATGTAAGATAGGAAAAAAGAAAAAAGTGCCTATTGTATTTTTTCGTAGCAATGCAGTGGCGTAGTCAAACAAGTACAAATTGTGCACAACCCTGTAAAGCGCAGTTAAACACTCCTACGAAATTTTTTCCATAAAAGTTGGCACTGCACATCCTACACAAAACCAAATTTAGAAAATGGCGCTACATTTGCTTTTATTCCAAGTGGCTATGTATCACATTTTATTTAAATGCCCTCGTAAATGCCCAATGGTTATATTTCTTCCAAACGTTCCAATCGCCCTTTGTAGGTACTTTCCTTTGACAATTCACTCTTAAGATATAAGGAATTATAACCGATCACGACAAGGGATCGAGGAGTAAAACTATGGTTAGTATAAATTAATTCCTTTCGTTGAGACGTTTCATTAGAGTACCATGAAGGATAAAACTAGTTCCACTCCCCCTTCCTTCTTCACCTCCTACTTAATAATAAGAGGACAAAAAGAAGGGCAGTAGTTTGTAGAAAACGGTTCCTTTCGTTGAGACCTTTAATTACAATACAAT
The DNA here is from genome assembly GCF_008802855.1 of Photinus pyralis. Taxonomy (NCBI): domain Eukaryota; kingdom Metazoa; phylum Arthropoda; class Insecta; order Coleoptera; family Lampyridae; genus Photinus; species Photinus pyralis. The sequence continues at coordinate 14,530,711 of NW_022170819.1, forward strand.
GAGAAATAAAATTAATTTTTAACCCTCCCCTCCCCCTCAGGCCCCGTCGCTCACTGATCTCGAAAAAGAGTCGCGCGGGAAAGTTATAGTTTGTACAAACACCAATTTATTTCGATGAGACCTTCCATTAGAATATCATGAAG
>NW_022170819.1:14530953-14533396 GCF_008802855.1 Photinus pyralis
CTTTTCTTTTAGATACCCCCAAAGAAAGTAATCACAGATGCTCAAATCTGGTGAGCGTGCAGGCCCCCCGACATCACCCCTCAAAGAGACGAGACGTTCAGGAAAGATTTCTCTCAAAACATGAAGTGAAGCTCGAGCAGTGTGAGCTGTAGCCCCATCCTGTTGGAACCACAAGTCCCCCAATTCATGTTCTTCAACAATTTCATTCATCCTGTACACCGGTCCAAACCATGTTGCCTACTAAATGGGGTCAACAACCAAACAAAGGAATACCGGTTGCAGCTGCCTACCCCCACCACACTCTGAGCGGTAATCGATCGATACTGCGTAGTCGGCTTTGCCGCACCCTGTAGTTAGAGCGCCATATAACTTTTGACAGGTATTTTATATTTGAACAATTTGCAATTGTTTTATGTGAGGACGTAATATATTTGTAGAATTTGTTTGCAGTGGTATTTTGATGCTATCGTATTTTGCATAAATGCCGTGCGTGATTATTTTTCATGACTCCTGAATATGTTTATGTTACATTTGTTATGGAATGGATCGCAAAACCCCTAACCGCCCTTACTCTATTTTGCAATGACACAAGTCATGTGTTAGCAAACGGCGAGTGCTGTCGCCGAAATGAGCGCGGACCTGGTTCTGCAGACGGAGAGCCGATTGTTCCTTGAAGTGCCGTCGAAGCGGAGTTCGGAGCTCTGGTTTGAAACGTTTGCGGCGGTTGGTCGTTTTGACCAATGAGGAAACGGCACGTTTTAGTTTGTTGCCGGATGTGCAAGAAGCGCTTGGCCACACCCCTATATATTATTACAATGAGACAGGTTATGTCTTGGTCAAATTGGCAGACGCCTGAGCTCTACCCATATTCTCCGTACCGTGAGCTCTTGGTGTGAATATGTATCGGGCTGCGTTACATAACAGTCTTGGTAAATAAATTCATGTCCGCGATAGATGGTGGCACAATATTTTAAATATCGGTGTAAAACTATGATTACGAGGGAAATGCAATTCCCGAGGGAGATCAAATTCTCCAATGTTGTTACACCATTAACATTGTTAAATGCAAATTGGAAAAGAAGTGAGAAGGTAAGTGAGTACATGTACATATTCTGAGAGGTTTTCAATAGCTCTTTTCCTTGTAATAAAAATGAAGGCCCTAGAGCTATTCTCGTGTGATTAATATAGGGCAACCCAGATTTGCATTTGGAATTGATTGTTTTTGTAATTATTATTTAATTAAAGTTCGCCCTCCTCCATTTCTTGCGGTTTATTTATAACGATCGTGTGCCATGGGTTTCAGTTTTGGCGGGAGTTGAAAGGTCACCGTTTCATATCGGTGCAGGACGAGATCTGTGATTAGATCGGCTTACGCGCGAGAGAATTCTGGAAGAGAAGCATTCTTGGTCTTGTTCACCACTGGGATAAATGCTTTAGAAATGGAGGTGCCAGTACCAGTAAACGAGAATTGACCGCGGGTCGAGTTTCATTTGACTGCGCCTTGTACTTAAAGTAAGAGACTTCGATATGTTTCTAGAGAAACGTGCCATGTCTTTGGTTTTAAATACTTTCTATCAAAATGTGTAGGAACTTTATCGGTAAACTTATAAATGCTGTCTACCATACAGATAATCAATAGTTCAAAAATTTTTAATTATACTTAGGATAATGGCGATCTAGAGGGAACAGTGAGAGAGTTTCATTCCCGAACGAGGAGCCAGTTCTCCGCTCCCGGGGGTGGGACCTTGCCAACAAAAAACCTTATTATGAGGTGAGTGGTGATTCACAAATTTCCACATATTCCGTAATTTAAACTCCATGGACATGTGATTTTCCATGTTGCTTTTAACAAAAATGGTTTTATTGTCCCAAAAATGAGTCACCTGTTGTACCGTGTTATCTTTGAAATGGAATAATGCGCAGAGAGTGAAGACAAAGATTTAATAATGAAAAACGAAAATTCATACATTACAAAACAAACGACATTTCTTGTTATAGCGACTACATACTTCATTCGTATATCTAACACTGTTGTCAAATATCCTAAGATCTAACTTGCAGGTTTGTCACAGCTGTTTAATTTATTGGGACACGCAGTTAGAAGTGGAACAGAAAGGGAATGGTTTTAAATAGCAGAGGAAGACATTAATCGTTGTTTTTTTGGTGGTGGACGTTAATCCTTGTTTTGTTTTTTGTGTGGACGCTGAAACGTAGCCGCGTATTGTTTGCCGTTTGATGGCAAAAGGACAAATGTTTATTTTTGGTTTTCCGTGAGATTGAACGAGGTGTTTTTCAGGGTTTTTGAGGTGAAAAAATGAATAAGCGCTAGTCGAGGTATTGAAATACCAGAAACAAATCCCATTCCCTAAGATAAAAAATCCACACCCATCTGTAATGTTCAAATTAAGAAGCCGCCAGTATCGTTGTGGCCTGTGGGTATCGA
>NW_022170819.1:14533496-14775921 GCF_008802855.1 Photinus pyralis
TGCTTCATTGATGATCCGTAGCTAATGCGATTGAGTGTATCCTAGAAACTTTTCTGTTGCCCAGACGACGGCCAGGGCGTCCCTTTCGGTTGTTCAGTAATTCCGCTCTGCGGGAATCAGGAGGCGGCTGGCGGATTCGTCTAGACGTTGCTCAGGTCTTTCTCCTTGGGAGAGCACAGCGCCAATGTCGTACTGACTGGCGTCCACGTGAATCGCAAGTGGGCGTATAGTCTGCTTGCTGCAAGATGGGTGCTGACGTGAAGAGGTGCTCTAGTTGTTCTAAAGCTCCCTGCTGACTCTCCCCATTCCCACCTTGCGTCCTTCTTTAATGGGGATGTGTGAAGTTTAGCGACTGCAGCCAATCCTGAAAGGAACTGCCGATACCAAGAGCAGGTCTGCAGGAAAATCATCAGGTGTTTACGGCTCTTAGATGCGTGCATAGGTAAGATAGCGGCGGTTTTATCCGGATCTAGCAAAATTCCTTGTGGTGTGATGAATTGTCCCAAGTATCTGACGCGGGAGCACGCGAAATGGAACTTTCGTCGTCGCCCGATACGCGAGAACTACATTTTTCGGTATATCAAACGCTGAAACGCTACGGGGGCATGTTGAACCCCAACCGCATTCGTATAAATTCGTGTAAAATTTGAGATATAGTAAATTTGAAATGCATAATTTGTCAATTTTTAAGAGCAACTTAGGTTAGGAAATACAGCATCTTTCTCTCATCTTACTTATTTATTGAAGGCTTTACTTTTAGTTTGTTCACACAAGGTCACGTCTTAGTAACGGCGCAAAGACCGCGACCTTGGTCCATAAGCAGGGTCACTCCTTAGTTACGGAACGGGAAAATCTCCTAAACTAATGCCATGAAGGAAATTCCCAGGCCTCGACCTTGTAACGGAATCAGGGAAATTCCAAGGTCCCGGCCAAAACTCAAGGCCATGACCTTATTCCAGCATCCAAGGCCATGGATCAAAATTCAAGTACCTGAAAAAGCCCAAGGTCATGACCTTGGCGCGTAACGGGGAAAATCCTACGGTAATGACACATTGCGATAATAGTGCACCATAAAAACAATGCCACGCTTTACTTACGGCGCAAAGACCGCGACCTTGGTCTATAAGCAAGGTCACTCCTTAGTTACGGAACCAGGAAATCTCCTAAACCAATGCCGTGGAGGAAATTTCAGGGCCTCGACCTTATAACGGAACTAAGGAAATTCTAAAGCCGCCGCTAAAACTCAAGGCCATGACCTTACTCCACCATCCAAGGCCATGACCATGAATCAAAGTTCAAGACCACGACCTTGTATCGTAACCGGAAAAATCCCAAGGTCATGACCTTGTGCCGTCACAAAAATGGCGGTGATAGGGTCGGTGTTCTACTGACAACCAAGGCGCAACATGCAGCTTTAAATTAAAAAGTGAATTCAGGAGTAAATAGCCATACATGATTGTGTTGTAACATGACCAATAAAACATGTCTGCCGCGTTTCACACATCAACGACATTTTGGTATCTTTATCGGGAGCAGATTATTGGTTAATTTACAAATCTAAAAGATGTTATGTCACACAATATCTACAAATTTCATGTTCGTTATTTCCTTGATCATACAAACAAGTTACACCTTTTTCTGCAAGAGCTTCAACAAGAATTGTGCTGGCTAATACCCAAAATGTATTAAACTTCGTTTCGTTTGTTTATGGACAGGTAGTGCGTTGCGAAAAATCACGCGATTTATCGTACTTTTGTGTAAAGAAAATTCGATACCGTAGATGTTCTTAAAAAAATTTGAAATTTATGCAGTGCCACAAATTTAATAAAAAATTGCACCACGGTTTGGAAATTCTAGGTTTCAGATTTAGAGTCAGCGGACGATAGTAATTCATTGTTCGAACGACCTTCCATAAATTTTGCCACATTTGACAATTAACAAACACGTAATCACCTTGCAATTAAAATGATACTAATTAAACGGCTAATGCAATTTTGCAAAACTGTACAACCCAAATCACGTTTGTGGAACCTTCGGCGAAAACATCAAAATTAAACGAGCTGAATTTACTCATAAATTGCAATTAAGCGAAAGATTTATAATCTGGGCCCAAGTAACCTTTGCGACTTGTCGCATTGACAAATGTTCTCACTACCTACATTTACGTCGACAGCGGCGGCAATTTCGGCCGGTTGTCTCCTGTGGGCGGACGCGTGATGCGATGACGAAGAGAAAATTTTCGATCTACACCACTTAATTAGAGCAGAAGTCGACAACCACGACGAATGGGCACTTAACAAACTAAAGTATAACCAAATTAGTTTACCGACTCCCGACGCAGGAAGCGCCAATTATATTTGCTTCCGTTCAGATTACCAAGCAATAGGAGCAATTTGGGATATCGACGCCGCCCGCTCGTATTCGACGCGATGGTATCGTAATGGTGATAATCGATATGAAAATGTCGACCTAGATCTATTTTTAGACGAGTTGGTCTAATTATGGAATCTTTCCAAATGAGGCATTGTCAGCGTTGTCTGTGTGACGTCAAGCTTAACTAAATTTAGACAATCCATTAACAAGTCTCCAATTCGCAAATCAATTTTGCAATCGTCTTGGTGATATACTTTCAATTATGTCTTAAAATAACCCATAGCATGCTTTCCCCAAACCAAACAGAACAAAAGAGCTTTGGCAAACTGGCAACACCAGCACCTCACTCCCGATATATTTGTGAAAGCTCTTCAATTGTCTTACCACTGGCACTTTTCCTATGTTCTAAACAACTGATATACGTCTCAATGTTTCTATCGATAAAGACAGGGGTGGAGTTACAATAGGGGGCAAAAACAGCAATGTCAAATTTGGCGTGATTGACGAATATAAGAAATCACTACTCTACTGCGGCTTGTCAACCTGTAGAATTTTCATAATCATTAAAATCGTCATAGAATCTTCTAGAAAGCCTTTTTATGAAGTGCTATATTATATAAACTCTTTGAGCAGGCATAATGTATAAAATTGTTAGATAGATAGTATGTAAGAGCCGGTGAGAGAGGCGTCCCTTCCCCTCTCTGGTGTACAAGGTGGTGCATGCGAAAAAGGCAGCCCATTGAAGATGTGAGAGGTGTCCTTTCCCATCTCGCAGTCGAAACGGAAAAGGCGGTCGAAATGAAAAATCGGATCATGGGAGATGCCCCTTCCCCTATCAGGTGGTCGATGCTAATGGGCGGTTGATACGGAAAAGGCGGTCGATATGCATAAGCTTATGCGAGAGGTGACCCTTTCCCTTTCGGGTGCAGAAAGCGATCGATACAAAAAAAGGCGGCTCATAGAAGATGCGGGAGGCGCCCCTACCCATCTCGGGTGTACAAAGTGGTTGAAATTCGTAACGGGGCGTTTGTGATTAAAAAACGCATTTGAAATTTTTGAAAAATTTTTGAAAATAGCTGAGATATAACCGAAAATGTCAAATTTGAATTCGAAACTGTTATCAGAATTTGCATAACACGCTAGATGTAGAGCTACAGGTTACTACTTTCTTATTTCTTATAGACGCCATATTGGATTTTTACGGAATGAGATACTTGGAAGACAACAAAAGAAAAATAATGACGTGTCACACTCTATACTTCTACATAAATTTACAAGAAACAATTCAAAATCAAATGCTTTACATCCATTTCTTAACAAAACATCCACGGGTAACACGATCTTGCTGAATCAACATAGCTATGAGGGTGATGTATTTAAATTAATTTCTTTCACCCTGTACAAGGCGGCTGATACGAAAAGCCGGTCGATACAAAAAAAAGGCCGTCCATGGAAGATGCGAGAGGTGTCCCTTCCCCTCTCGGGGTACAAGGCGGTCAAGCGAAAAAGATAGGACTGAAAAATTCGCCGAGATGTACAGTGCAATGGGAGCCCGCTAGGCCGTTAAAATTCTTTATACGAATAGTGGGCGCGAGTCGGTTTAAAAGAGACAACGAACCGCGTCGTTTAAAATACGTGGGCTTTGCGATAATTCAAGCTAGTGGTCAAATTGCGTTGGGGTCGTAACGATGTAACAGATTAGATAAGAATAGAGGTTTGGGGTTGGTCGAGATGCGCTGCGGAAGTTATCGAAGATCTGCGGATGGAGACGAACCGTCCTGTTGCATTGGAGCAGCTGTTAGAAATTTCGAATGATAACGACTTCGTTGTAATTGCTTTAATGCTCGTATACAGAAAATGGCAAAAAAGAGACAAACACGATAATTGTTCATTTAACAGAATTTTATTTAAATTTAAACCTCTCAAGGCAGTAAAAATTCTAATTAATATCGCGCACAAACGATAAGATGAAAAACTGTTCCTAACAATAGAACTTTTCCCAGTAATTTTGGTATAAAAAAATGTTTAATTAGTTGGAGGTACAGTTAATTAAATGTTTGTGATGCCTACACCTTTTTATAGCGTTGGCCTTCACTTGCGATACGTCTAAGTGCAGACAGGGTCAGCATAAACAAAAATGTTACTAAATGATGTATGGGGGGGGATTGATAATGATGATTGTAGGGAAAAGAGCTATGAATTAGTGGGAGCTATAGAATACAACATATTTAGGAGATTATTTCAATTTATTAAGCACATCTGGGGGATTATTTACGAAATAAGCACAGAAATAGTTCGTTTGATTTGAATTTGTATTTCAGTGTTTGATTTTTCCTTTTGGATTTGTTTGTATTTGACGCAGTTTTCGTTTTAATTTCACGCTTTTGTAAATTGTTCAAATTAGATGCTTTAATTTAGGCATATCTGGTCAAGTTTGGGTACTTTATATAAGGTAACATCTGAACTTTGCCATAAGAAGTTTTATTGTTAGGCGAAATCCAATTAACGCACGTGTTCTGGTGCGATTAACGAACATGCAGGTGAAGAATATAATGGAGAAGTGGGCACGTTTGGCGCATTCCGTCGTGATTGTCTGTTTATTAGAAATCTCATAAAGAAGAAGATTATGGTGGAAGTGGTATTTCCTTAAATACTGAAGTCAACGTTAAAACGAGGCGACTGCTGCTGGTTTCGCGACGCGAATTATTTTACGGGCAGTCAGCTTGTTTAGGTGAAAACATTATTCGTCGGTATCGAAATAAAGTGTGCAGAAGCTAGTTAACCAAAGTGGTGTAAGCAGTTTAACACGTGCTCTCCGATTACGGAAAAAGTTGTCGAGTTGAAAAATCGAGCAGGTTCTCTTATTAAAACTTAAAAGTTTCTACCGTCCGAACAGTCACCGATAATGCGTCATCTTATTCATTAATCAAGTCTAGTTTGTAATCTAATTCTGTGTCATCAAGCAAATGAAGTGCAGAAGCTGTCAGCGTTTATGTGAGTTAAGTGCGCCTATTATCCCAAACCTTGTACGACCAGATTATTTGGATTATTAAGAATAAAAATAATTTAAGATTTTGTTTAATTTAATTGTTGACCGCCTGCGTGCGGGGTAGTATGTCCAAACAAGTTTTGTAAGCTTTTCTTTCTTTCAGGAATTTTGCTTTAATTTTTTTTCGTGTGTTTCGGAATTATTTTTGTTGTCGATCATATTTAATTGTGTTTATTCAAATCCATTGTGCGACCCGAATAGAGTTTTCATGTCAGATTTTTCTTTTCGTGCCCAAGAATTGTCAGGTCTTAATGAAAATTTGTGTGTTATTGATTTAAAGTCAACATTGAGATTTGTCATTGTGACGAGAGTCGTACATCTACTCGGACAATAATTACAATTCCAAATTTAAAGGTTCGGATTCGGACACCAGTTTCATAATTTTTTGAAGTCTGAAACATTGCTTCCGCCCGCGGTTTGAAAGTTATATTATTCTGACACCCGCTTTTCAACCACCGCATTAGTCCAACCGCCAACCCGGTATCTAAAACTTTACTTTACGACCACGTGCTATTGAACACTGGTCCAGCCGCAAACACGGAAATATTTACGCTCTTGGGCAACCTCCCTGATCCAGCTGCAAATCCCGAAACTTTACTTTTCTCAACCGCGCTCTAAGATAACCTCATTGGTCTAGTCGAGGGTCCTGCGTTCAAAAAACGGACCAATCAGAGAAATCCTTCATAATTAGGTAAAGAGAACCAACACCAGCTGCAAATCCCGAAACTTTACTTTTCTCAACCGCGCTCTAAGATAACCTCATTGGTCTAGTCGAGGGTCCTGCGTTCAAAAAACGGACCAATCAGAGAAATCCTTCATAATTCATACTATGCTATAGCGCTCGCCTGGCTGGCACCACCTTGTCAGGGACGAACTTAGTACTTTTCTCCCATTCGAGGCTACTAAATTGAAATCACTACCAAATTTTTAAAAAAATCTGTACACCAAGCTAACTACAGTTACACTGAAATGCTTATAAAGCCTTCCTCCATGGATCTAACAAAATTTTCAGTTGATCCATTAGTTTAAGACCAATGAGATCTCTACTGATAACAGACTGACGGACTTGCCGACCTATATGTATATCCGAGTGTATATCTATGCATTATCTAGCTAGGTCAAACAACATATCGCTATTTAATTCCAGGATTAGCGCGTGGGCTGTGAAATCAAATTATGAAATCTTATAAAACCGAATGAGATACAGTGAATAGTGAAGTCGCCTTTCGAACTGATTAAATAATTGCTGATATAAACCATTATGCTTCGCATAGCGTACCTACCTCTCTAACCTATTTATAGATTATCAACCGGTGTACTTTTAGATATCGATTAATTCCATTATGTTTTACTACGTGCGGTTTCGTAAATGAACCATTATTATGACTTTACCCAGTTATGATTGGATCGGAAATGATAAAATTGGTTTTTTAAAATCGTATTTTGCCTTTAATTTTGAGTGGGCGGAGTTTCAGCCAAGGCTGCTCTACCAACCCGACCCACTATACATTTACAAATCCATGCCCGAACCCGGATTCGAACCAGGGACCCTTAGCACCACAGTTCAGCTTTAATTGCGTCCCACGGGCCGGCTCCTGCGGAAAATTCTCTTCCAGAAAGGGTCAACTGCTAATAATTGCTACCGCAATCATTTCTCCTAGGAAAACTTTCGGCTCTAAGTTGCCCAGACCTCTTCAAGAAAATTTGTTATCCAGTAGATATCCGCAGACAGTATTAACACTAGAAGCGCTGGTGTAATTTACAAATGGCGAGTTTAGGTGGGAGCGGTTTGTAAATATAGTTATTCTAGGAGGTTTTTATGTCAAATTGTACTAGGTAATTGTAAAGTGAATTGAGTTTATCCGTTACCATCGTATTTACGGTGGTAAATCCTACCGTTTTTGAGACTTAAAACCCCTTAATCGTATCCTACCTGAAAGGTCTTTTTTTATGAACTCGGGTATCTTGAATTAGCTTGAACACGCAATTAACTTAATTTTCTAATTACAAATAAAGGTCACAGTATATATAGCCGACATTCCCTTACGTCGATTATGCTTTAAAACAGCATAATTACAATGACCACAATTTAAACAATAGGTATTTTTCGATGTGTCGTACTTTAATAAATGACGATTTACAATTTTCTTACTATTTATTGCATTACGCATGAAACAACCTTGAATGTGAATATGTCGCTTTAAGTTATGCCTATCGTGAGTAGCGAAATTACACTGATCACAAATCAAATTTTTGAGAAGGTTGTATGTTTAAACGAACGCTACTAATTGTAACGTAATCACAATGATAGCAGCTGTAGTTATTCAAAGCATAGTGTGTCAAAGAATGACATACAGTGTGTGCCCGGATGGACTGAACAAGAGGGAAACAATTTTTAATTTTAACTTTACGCAAAAATGTCATTCCTTTTCTTAAGCTCTAAGGTGTCTTTTTTAACTTGATTTGCTTATCAGGTTGCCATGGAAGATACAATGATAGTCTGATTTAATCAAAAACATGCAACTTAGAAAAATTTCCGCTGTAGATTTTGCGTTTTTTGTAATTTTCTCAGCTGCTAAAAGGAATACCTAGATTTTTATTTCAGAATAGGTGGTTTTGGCAAGCAAAAATTTTTATAAAGAATGACATTTTGCGTAAAGTTAAAATTAAAAATTTTTTCCCTCTTGTTCAGTCCATCCGGGGACACACTGTATATCTCGAGGTATATCTCCTATTTTTTGTTGTGTAATTTCACTGTTCACAATTTAAGATTTTGGTAATGTTACGCGTTAAACGACGATTTCTTAAATTATCCTTATTGTTGGGTGCATAATTGCAATCGTCACATTTAAAATCTTCTTAGCAATCTGATCAATAGAATATCAATTTCCCAAAAACATCGGGGTCATCTGTTTTCATGCCCCGAATAATAGCGGATCTGAATCAATCGGACGGTCACGTGCAACCCAGTCATTCTAGCTTTGCCTGCGCGACTTCCTGTCTCCACCAAGCTTTCACGCGCAAATAACAGTCAGGACCGTACTATAACTACTATTAGCCTACAAATATCAAAAATCGAAAAAATTTAAATATGCTGGTGGGCTCTCGTTACAAGACTCTCCGAGACGATAGGCGGCTATTAAAAGCTCTTATAGACCATTAAAAAAAGCTCTGCAAAGAGTAAGACTATTAAATCCTCTTAAAGATTTGTAACTGCCTTCTCGTTCCGAGTATCACGGCCTACAGATGAGTGGCGAGGTCAACCACAACTGGAAGAAATAATGTACTTATCGTTACATTTACCCCAACAATGGAGATGGATTAAAATAACTGGAGATCTTTAAAAACTTTTGGAGGTCCTTAAACACACTCGCACCTTAGCTTTTTCTACTTACTCTAGATTGGGCTCTTTTACTTCTTTGCAATTATACGACTAGCACAATACAATTTACCTAACTAAAGTAAAAAAAAAATGCTCGAACGTTACATGCGCAAAATGAGGCGATAGCGCTTTTTGAATACAACAGAAGCGCTACTTCAGGCATCAATCACAAATTTTCTGTAGTGATCCCACTTATAGCTTGGATTAAAAGTGAGATAAAAAGAAGTGTTTTTTTTTCGCTTTGCTGTATATTTATTGTTAATAGAATTATAACAAATATCGATAACGCGCTTGTTTGCTAGGATGTGGAAATGTTTGATCATAGATTATTCGATGTGTAGGCTTTATCACAAGCCATACTGCAATAAGAATAACGAAATCGCTAGTATGTACAGAGCATGTCGAACTGCGGAAGCACGTGTAGTACTTATACAATGAACTTTTCTACCTCATACGCAGTACGTAGAGATACCATATCTTCATCAGTGCTGAATTCATAACCTGATCATTTGGACACCCAATTGTGTTTCCGAAAATGTACGTTAAGTCAACCGACCGCTGGTAAGTACTCCGTTAAAGGGATGAAGAAAGGGGCTATTTGTTTACGCTTTTTTTAACTTAGGTACATTTTTTCGATTCCATGTGAGTGAGTGGTACTGACTTTTTAATTGCGTGTGAAAGCTTGAGACGCCGAGAAGTCGTGGGACAGAACGAAATTAGCTATAATTAAGGGACGATTTTTGAAGGCTGTAAATTGCCGATTCAGCTGTTGGTGTTTAAAAGGGATATTTTCCTGTTTAGAAACTATCACTGTAAATACGATCAATAGTGGAAATTTTAACCCATAACGATAACAACGGCCCAGCCTTAAGTTAAGTTTATTTATGGAAACTATTACGATAAATGCAAACAATAGCGTAAATTTAAAGGCGAGGAAATAAATCAACGTAAATAGACTAAACGTAAATAAACTAAAATTTAACACTACATGACGTAATTTTTCGCTCATATGAAGCGATTGATTTGTGCATTTTGTAATTACATTAAAGTTCACCGTAGGATTACGTACTTTGGCATAATCGTGTTGGAACCAACCATTTGGGTTGGTCCGTTCGTTGGTATAAATAACGTAACCATATTTTTGTATTTAAAATAAACAAACACCCTTGTGTTGAAATTTTTGTAATTCAAATAGTAATGGAAAACCCTTAAAGAAGCTAGCCTTGGAGCTAGCCTACGGGAATAATTTTTTTACAAGAAAGTAAAATCATTTGTAACGGGAGTCCTTTAATGGAATTTATTTTAAGGTTGCGCGATTTTTAGCATCGAGTATTATAAGATGTACAGGGTAGCATTATTGTTGGGCACGGTTATCCAAAATTTGGTTGTTCTATTTTGGGTCAATGGTCTTCGGATACGTACGGCACTGGCCGATTATTAAAGTGAGAAAAGTGGGTAGCGCCAGTCGGGCGGGAGATAAATTATGGGTTATACGCGTCAGTTTTTGATAACTTGGATCCATTTCACGACGCAACCTGAGAACTGCTTATGCTGAGAGTTCTGGCATAAATTGCAGAAAAACGCCGAGGAGGCAATTGCTTTTCTAAACATGGGATTGAAGAAAATAAAGGAAGTCCATTAGTTGATCGAATAAAGATAGCCGTTGAAACCGATTAGAAACCATTTTGAAGGTGCATTTGTATAATTGGGAAACGTGGGGATCAAGACAAGAAAGGTTTTCGAAGAACCTTAAGCGTTAGACGTTTAATGTAAAACCACGGCGGTGCTTGCGACGCGAGATAACACGTCAGGACCGAAAAAACGTCCTGTTACGACAGTGTTAAAATTGTATGTGCATTGAAGCTACAGAAGAGACCGCGGTAATAATAAAAAAAGAACGAAAATCGCGTTAGACTGTGCTGGTCTAACAGAAAACAGATTCTCGTTCGTCAAGAAAATACCAGATTGTCCGTTCAATGAGTTGAGCATAACTGTAAAATAAGGTAAATGCATCTTTCTTATAAATGTGTATTCAATCCATTCCCGTGACTTTAAGGGTAAAAAAGAATTAAACTGTTACCATTGTGGATACTAACACTATATTTCCCGAAAAGATTGCGTTACATTTGCCTTCATCCTCCATCAGCGATTACCAGGACGATTACTAATCTTTCATGGTGGCTCGATGCCTATCGGGATTTCTGGAATATTCGCTACAATATTCTACACGTCTTGATCAAAGCCGCACCGAAGTCGATGCACTTTTACCTTTTAAGTAATTAATCCATTATCAACAAAGACGCGCCTTGACATCAGGAAAGCTGAAGCCGTATTAATCCACTGCGGAAATTGAGATGGTACTTGAATGTATATTTATGAATTATCATGTATATAAAATTTGCAATACCAAACGTTACAGTGAATAGGTTAATTTTTCATTGTTGATTTAAGTTTAAACGACTTAGGTGCGCTTTTCGAAGCGGTTTCGGGGGGTCATCGACAATGTGTGCGCATTCGATAGAACATGATACGCGTAAAAGACGTACGCAACACGAGCTTCGCGTACTTTTATGTACCGGGTGACCCAATAAGACTGTTCCTCGGTCATATCTCGACAACCGTTCGTCATTTGCCATCTTAAATTTTAAAATTGCATTTTCTTTAAATTTCGCTTAATAAACTGAAAAAATTTTTTTCACATTTTTAAAGAGAACCAGTTTATCTATCATTTTCGTAAAAACAAAAACTCAGTTATTTCAAAAACAAAGATGGTTTGTTTGTGCAATAACCTGCTTTAACTTCTTAACCGTTTGACCGATTTTAACAAATTTGGTATGGTTGAAAAGAGTATTCCTTGGGCAATGAGAATCAACCAAAATATAGTTAACTTAGTTGAATCCTTCTCCGCCAGGGGGCTAGTTTTGACACTATGATCCAAAACCCTAAAAAAATCAAAAAAATCAAATGGAATGATATGACTTTTTCTTTATGAAAAAGTAGCCAAATAACATCTAAAGAGGCCAGCGAAAACCGTTTTTCAAAATCTCGTTCCTAACCTCAAATATTGGGAAAATGAGATTAATTAATTAATTAATGTTAGGTGTACGTTAACAGTTAATTTAATAAAAGTAGTATAATATGTATAATATACAATATAATTTTAAGTTTAGTTCGACTTATATACAAAATAAGCGACACTTCCATGTCACATGTGGATACATATTAATAAAACCACTTTTAGAAGCGCATAAAATCTAAGCTTAAATGCCTTAGGCAAAAAGAATATCGTAGAGAGGGTTACATTTTGCATCTGGCAAGGATCGCCTGAGACGGGAAACCCGAAAAGGGAAGGGACATCTTTCGTATCTTCCATTTTCCATAAACCGCCTCTTTATTAGCGACCGCCGATTAACTTCGAACGCCTTTTCTATACCAGCCGGTGACTAGCATCGATCGCCTCATCACCCGAAAGGGGAAGGGACATCTTTCCCATCTTGCATAGACCGCCAATTAAATTCAAAAGTATTTTCTGTATCAGCCGCCTTATCACTCGAAAGGGGAAGGAACATGAATTATGTCAAACATATAGAGAACTACTTACTGTTATTACGGTACAATTACAATAACATTTTTTATCATGGAAAAATTCTCTCTTAAGAAATTGAAGTTGAAATGTTGCTCACACTCTTACCAAATTAAAAGTAATCAGGAAATATAAGTAACATAACCTCACATTTCGACGAAATTGTGCGAACTTTGTATTAATAAGATTCTGGAAAATTCAGGGCATCTCCCGCAATTTTTTGTTGTTGAAAACGCTTAAGGTGGCCTCTAGCCAAATTGATCAATTTCATTATCTAACCGGAGGGGGAGGGGGGAGGCTGAATAACGTCTCGTAACCGGATTTTCATTGAAATTGTGTATTTATTTAAAAAAAATTAGTTTAGGAAATTTACATGCAATTGTTCCTTTGTTGAATTGTAACCTATAACCCTTGCATCCAAACGATGTATTACCTGCATTTGACAGTATTGATTGATTTAAAGATATAATTCAGGTAACATATCGATTTTGATCTGGCTGGGATATTCAAATTTGGCGATTTATCTGAGTACAACGTTCCAATCATTTTTGATGTAATAAATCTAACCAAATTAGCTTTTAACCAATACCACATTATACATAACAGGTACATATTTATATAGGCAAAGCAGTAAGTTTTATACAACGAGTTAATAACCTAAGGAGCAACTGCACGTCAACGAGTCAGTGAGTAAATATTAACAAACAGTGGGGTACCGACGTGGAGGTGACATAGATTGTGAAAAATCACATGATCTTTGACCGAGCGGAATCCTGAATCAAGACAATTTCATGACATATTTTATTAATCTTAGAGGATCTTTATGTGCTTGTTAAATTTTTAAATATCACCAAAAGGCTTTTAGAGTCTCAATAGACATTTAGACTTTAGCGTCGGCGCTCTCATTGGAGATCTGGACAAAACGTATCTGTTGGTGGGATCAAAACTTTCAATCCGAATATCCGAGGACACTAGCAAAAGGAAAATGGAAGGTCTGGACGATACGTGATTTTCGGTGTAGGTACTATCCTTAAAGTTTGTGGGAAAATCCTACTCACATCAACAAGTAGTGTGATAACTGTGCACAACCTATTATAGGTATGTTCGAAATGAAGGTCTCCCAAAAAAGAGTGCTTGCTCAGGGAGAGGCGAGATTTTCGTACAAAATCTCTAGAGACCATTAATTATTTTCGCCATTTTTCATTTTTACGGTGTTTAGTTTGGCGCCGTCTGCTTTAGATTTCCACGTTTTATTAACACAAAACAGATCGTTTCAGATAAATCAATCGCAACAACGTGTGGCACAGATTTGAAGCTCATTGGTTGACGATTGATTGATTTTATGCGCTTGGCATGGTTTTGCGGCAATTCTTTTATTACTCGATCAATTTAAATGTCGCGTATTGGTCATAAACGATTCGTCCCAGTTCCTTAAAAGCGCGGTAGTGTCATTTAACGTCCTTAGATAATTAGCGTATCATTGATAAGTTCGTGTAAGTGGTTTGGGAAACGTGTCACCTGTCACTAAAAAAATCGACTTACCTTTCGCCCTTGTCGTGAACCGGAAAGGTTTGCTTGCTCAGCTGCTGAAGAGACGCCTCACTTTGCGGCTCGGCCGAAATACCGGCTCTTTGCTTCCTAGGCCGGATCCCGCCGATATTGTTATTGAGACCTTTGTGTTTCGTCGTGACCGCGTTAAAATGAAACGGAAAGACGCTCTGAAATTTGTCTAAGTGAGATCTGAGATCGCCGATCTCCGCGTCGCGAATATGCAGAAGCGTTTCGAGTTCCCTAATCTTCTCCTCCCTCGCGAGCAGAAGGGCCTGCAGCTCCTGTACGGATCCCATGGCTAGATCGGATCGAATTTGACGATCGATTAGTATGCTCGGTCTCAAACCCGGTGAGGCTTCCTCGTCGGCTGCATGGTGCCTGGACGAGAAGCACAATGTTTCAAAACACACGCGCATTCACCCAAATTAAGCAACGAAAGTGTGAAGAAGCGGCTTCTTCGAGACTCGCGGGATTAATGAGGGATCGCGGTTCGAGGAGCCACCGGATAATCGCACAATCACCACCACTCGGCCGAATTGCTCAACGGACGGACGATAACGCTACGATACGTTGTCTCAATTGTGATGCGTTGATTAACTACGCCGATTTCTTCTAGAAATTGTTGTTTGGCACAGTTAACCTAAAACAGAAAAAGGCGATATTAGAAATTCGCGCGCGAGTTGCAAAAGGAGGAAAACAGAACCTATAACTACCAAGTAGGTATGGAACTCTGAGTTATCACGTGAAGATGGGGAAGTCACAATCTCTGTCATTAATAATTACTTGAGCATATAAGTGGAACCTCGTGACAGGACATAAT
Organism: Photinus pyralis; assembly: GCF_008802855.1. Classification (NCBI taxonomy): domain Eukaryota; kingdom Metazoa; phylum Arthropoda; class Insecta; order Coleoptera; family Lampyridae; genus Photinus; species Photinus pyralis. Next base: position 14,548,255 of record NW_022170819.1, read on the forward strand.
GCTATTCAAATGCTTTTAATAAACACTTAAAAGTTAAATTTAGAACGTGTAAATGGGTTGCCGCGGTTATAATTCAAGAGCAGCCATTTATGTCACAGGTTATTCACTTTCTAGGCCGACAATTTTTTGGTAATAATCGTATATTTCGCGACCTACCCTTGTATTTTACGATTTTTTTCAATGTCGTTATTAATGCCGCGAGAATAGTAGAATGAAAGTGTAATTCGCATTTACTCACAAATTGTTGCATTGATTAACCTTTAAAAATTCATGAACGCCGTCCCAAACGAGGTTTATGTCTTTACGCCGGCGGTGGAAAATCCTAAACAATGCCACGAAAGTGAAATGAATCTCATCATCGCATGTTACATTTACGTGCGGTTACTTAACTAAAAACAATACCTGAAAGTAACAGTAAATTTTACGTGCCCGGTATAAATAAACAACCAGCAATTAACATTGAGCCTTTTAATAACATTACGGTTAACATCTCATTTCGTCACACGTGTCCACAACGCCTTTCATAAATCAACTCTACATTGCTTAATTAATATCAAACAATTTACTGCTAATTTTTGCAATACGCACCTGCCATTAACACTTACTTTTTTATACACAGTATATCAAGGTCCGGTTGCTATTCATCATCGATCTTTGTTTTATTATTATTATTACAAGAAATAACTGTGCTTAGCTCTTTGTCAGCCGTATAAAAACGACTGAAAAATGTTGATTTGGTCCAAAAAAACCTTTTTCCAAATGTTGTTTATTTGAGTTGTTCTTCCATGCAGTCACCAGATGTGATACATGAGGCGCCGTTTTTTGTTTCAGGAAAATGGAGACGCTGCCCTCAATAACGAGGCAGCCACTTTCCTGAACCCACAACACCACCCAAGAAGCAGATCTACAGCCAGTGTAACGAACTACCCATTTTGGTGATTGCTCTGTATATGAGAGGCGGTTCGTTACGGAAATCGTTGTACCGAAAACATTTGTGTTGGTTCTAGGAATTGAAGATAGAAGAAGAAAATAGGCTTAAATTTCTAGAGTTGTGTTTCAGCCGCCGCGCCGCTACCGTAAGAAAAAGCTACCGTTTGCAACCGTTCCCGTCAAGATTTTTCAATTTTTTTCGTTGTGTGCGAATGCTTTTGTCATTTTGAAAACGAGGGCGAATTGGTTTTAGTTTCCTAAAAAAACAAGCTTAAAACCAGTCGAGGCCGTGCACCTTGCTATCGCCGACCCCGCCGGTTGATCACAAAATCAATTAGCAATAGGTGTCAAGTGGATTACCGAATTTTGGAATTTCATATCGCCTATTGAGGTGAGTATAATTAGCGGTAGCTGATTAAATGAGATGCAGTAAACAGCATCCGACAAATAAGTCGCGAGGGGTCTCAAAAGAAGCGCTCTTAATTAATTTAAATAAAACCAATTAATTTTTAAGTCATCCGCAGGCCGCACAATTAATTATGGAGGTTTTAATTTTTGGGTGTAGATACCTTAACCCTCGCCTTAACCCATTATGCTGTGTCGACTGTAAAAACGGTCGATCACTCCATGAAATGGCCGAATTTTAGAAATGGTAAAGCCGTTGTTTAGAGGGGATCTTTTGCATCTTCGCAAGTTACGTTTCGTAAGTACCGTAATTATGAGCTTTTCTGTTGCTTTTTTTTGCACAGCAATTTCTACCGCTCCATTTTATAGCAAGGTAAGCTTTTTGCTACTTCCTGTATTTGCTTTCTCGTAGACACCGTGAATTAATTTCTGTTTTGTTGCTTACATTTCCGCTAGGAAGTGTTGTAATTTGGCAACCGCCGCCATTTTGCTGAACCCGTGCAATTCCTGGAACCGCCGTTTACTCTGATTGAGTGTGCCGAGCTTACCGTCGTAGACCGCTACTACCCCGACCTTGACCAGGGGCATTCCTTGGTGGCGCCCGAGTGCAGTTGCCTGCCTCCGTTCCGCCGACTACTACCGTTTCGCGGCGTTGACTTGTAAATTACAATTGGATTTTTTATGCATTACATTCTATTTTGTCAATTACACAGTTTGATTTTCTTTACAAAGAAGAACTGAAGCCACCGTTTGGGCGCGAACTTGGTTGGAAAGTTCGTCGCAAAGGATTTTGAAGAAATTCTGAAGAGATTTTGACCTTGAAAAAATAAGTGGCGACTACACAATGTCAATTTGTCGACTGTTCGCTAATTAGTTTTGCGGCTGTTAAATACTTACTTGTTTGTTTTAAAAACTTATATTTCGTTAAGTTGATACCAAGTTAGCGAGGCACTAGAAAAAAATAATCATATCGCAAAAGTAAGTAGTAAATTTGTCGGTAGATATGGAAGTAAACAAATTTGCCACTTTTTTAATAATGAATGTCGCGCTAGAGTGGTCTCAAATGAGTCACAAGCGAGGCACTACCGAAGAGGATAATAATAAGTAAATAACTAATGCCCCCGACAATAAAGAATTAGCTAATGAAAATTTTTATTAACACCTTACGGCATTGAAAAATCTGCCATGAAAACTCTATCCGGGGCGCACAATGGATTAGATTAAACACTCAGTTATTAATTGACAAAGACAAAAATGTATTCCGCAAAACATAAAACAAGTAAAAAGGTTTTCGCCCTAAGGCGAGTAACTTCAGCGCATTTTCCATAAATTGATCAATACTTCCCCAAAGGCCATACCTATGTGCGCTATGTTTTTCATTACTAGAGGCATCTTTGGTTAAAATTTCAAAGAAATATCTCCATAAATAAGAAAGTTGGAATTGCGCAGTCTGCGCATGCGCACATCTGATTTTTACTATATGCGATATATTTGCCTTTACTACAAGTATCTGTGATTAAAATTTCAACAAAATATATTAATAAATAAAAAAGTTAACATTACGCAGCCTGCGCATGCGCAGTTCAATCGTCAAGATTTTCCTTGACTCAGGTGCCAGAGCGATACGCTACCGAATGCAAAAGGAACGAACTAAATATCTTGAAAACTGTAGGAGTAATTAAGGCCTCGGACAGACGTTGGAAAATGCGCTAAAAAGAAACTGCTGGAATAAAGAAAAGCATTCAAAGCTTATTTTTACACATACCACGCACGCAGACATAAAATTTTCAATAACCCAATAAATCTGGTCGTAAAAATTTTGCGATATTCAAGCACACTTAGAATTGATGCAAACAAGAAACTTCACTTCTTTTCCATTAAGCTGAATTCAATGACACGAACTGGCCTGTTGGATCAAATGACAAAATTTGGTGGCTTTTCGGACAGTAGAACACTTTTACTTTTAATAAATGACACACCTTGTGGAAAGGCTTCAGTAAGCAACAACTACTTCGTTGACTCCCACTAGTTCTGTAAACTTTATTATGATCCCTACGAATCTCCAACCAAATAACACCGTGCCAAATTTGGAACGCTCTCCGACCGTTACTAACACGCAAACAAACAATCTCTGTTAAAAATTTGTCTCCAGTATTAAAAGGATCCACCACTTCCACCATAAAATAATCTCCTCTATGAATTTTCCTCGGAATTTTCACATAAGCTTCGACAGATTGCGTCCCGCGTCCCCACTTACACACCGAAAAACGTGAAACACTTGACCAGATGTGTCTTACTTCTAGCACCAAAACAATTACGAAATCTCCACAGACTTCCAAAAGGAAAAACAAAAACTAAATACAAATTCCAACGAAACGACACACTTTGTGCTTATTCGTAGAAACCCAACAGATTTTCCATCCCACATACAGGGTGGCCCAACCTTATTGAACGTGCTAAAACGAAAATAACGTCTGCAAAGAACCGTATGTAATGAGCCGCTTTTTTGCCGTTAATTAATTACTTAGTTGCGGAAACATTTTCCAAGGCCTGCTATACCAAAATGCTAAAATTTATTAACAGGCCTTTTATCTGACTTAAAGAATCATAAAAAAATGCTACTCAATGCAGTATATATATACTTTTTTTACGGACCATATAAAAAATTAAGTTGATGTTTTGTCCGAAACGAAACATTGCATTAAAAATCTCTCAACGCTGTCGTCTTGTAGAGGTCAAATTGGGTCAATGAAAGACATCAGAAAAAATCCAAACAAAATCGGCAAATTTCGGTTTTTCAGGCATATCTTCGGAAGTTATCGGAATTTTCTGGTTTTCTTTAATTGCGCAACTTTTCCCTAATTTTGTCATCGTCGTATTTGCTATGGTTTGCGAAATCCCCATGATGCACGTCCTTTCTTTTGCACACAGTGTATAGCCATCCATTTATCCATTTAAAATAAGTTTGCATCAACTTCCTGTATAGTCGGAGGTGCTAACAATTTAAAAACATTTTCGATCCATTCCTTTTATCAACAGGTGGTCACTTTTCTGTTTCAAAAAATTTTTTTTGAATTTTTATTTTTTTTAACAATTTACGTATACCGCTTCCTAGCGAACATGAACAAAAGTATGTCTGGCTGTAACAAGGACCATATTGGGGAAAGCGAATACGGTTGCCACGATTTTTTCGAATCTAAGAGTTTCTTTCAGTTCTGTTTAAATCCGAGCACGTGACAAAAATGCAGGTTTACTATTGAGGTCTTTGCGTTCAGAAAACAGGTCTCGTTTCTGAACTCCTGCCGGTCGAGATTTAAATAGCGGGAGTAGCGTGAGAGCTTGATTTCGCGAGTCGAAACGTACGAATTTGAGTGGCACACACTGTATATCCTAGAGACAATACCCAATACGTTGTTTTCGGTAATTTATACGAGGTTGTTAAGAAAATAATTAATAATTAACGAAATAATTAAGCTGTATGTTAACATAACAAAAAAACTAACAAAATTATTGAACAACAAATTATGCAACTGAAAATTTGCAACTAATTAGTTGCAAAAAAGCGACAAATTACTAATATAATCGCCACTTATTGTCTTGAAGTTGCCTTGCTAAGGCGATGAACGTAATAATTAACGTTCAGTTTTCCCTTTGTGAGTACATACCCACTTCCGACACTGTTCTCTAAAATACATCATCTTCGTTAGTACTTCTCCGACCAGGTCTAATGTGGTCCGTACCGTACCGTTGGATGCCATATTCCCTCTGTGAGTACATAGTTCCCACACGCCGTTCTCGGGAAATTCACATTTGAAGCTTGACTCGACCCACAAATGGGTCTGCTCCATCGTTTCGATTTGATTTTCGGAAATATGATTAATTGGTGGTAACACCGTTGTGAACCGCCGATAATGCAAAAAAAAACAGTTTAGCAATTCTGTAACCATTCCCGTAGGGATATTTAAATTATTGTTGCAGCTCGTCATTAGTAAGAGAAAAAATTAATACTGTGTCATTTCCGTTGCGTTTATTAATAGCTAGCCGATTTTAGTTTCGCATGGATAATTTAAAACCAGGATTAAAGCAAACAAGGACGTGCAGCGTGCGTAGATGCCCAGACCTCCCGCTGGACCCGAGAATGCCAATTAATAGTGGGTGTTACTGAACTACTGAATTTTGGTATTTTAACCCAGCCAATTAAGTAAGTATAATTACCGTGTTCCAACAAACCTCGTCTGGGTAGGTTGTGTTTAGTGTCATTGGAAGCGCGCTAATTTATCAAGATGTTTAAGCCGAGGAGATTTTTGTCGTTGTTTTTTACGGCTCATACTCGGGCTCATATAAAAAATAAAGTTGATGATTTCTTCGAAACGAAATGTATTAAAAATCTCTCTTGTAGAGAGAGCTGAAAAAGTGGCAATGAAAGTTTTTTTTCATGTATCCGCTCCAATATCAGCAAAAAATAAAAACGAAATCGACAAATTTCGGTTTTTCTGGCATATCTTCGGAACTAAATCGGAGTTTTCTGATTTTCTTTCCCATGATATATATCCGTATTTCTGATACATATAGCCTTAACTTAAATCACAGTATGGTGACGAGTATTATATTGATGACTACTCCTGTCTGGCACTTTGACGTTATCTCGGACGTTATCATGTCATCGGTGAGTATTTCAATCAAAGTATAATATAGATATAAATATATTTAAAAAAGCACAACAATAGAAGAAAAGGAATAAAAATCGGTAGCCATTACTCCTACGGGTAAAAAATTTTTGCTTGTCAGGACAACCAAATTGGAACACCCTGTACAACAAACATTTTCCCGTGTGTTCTGAAATGGTTTTTCCACAGCTCGAAATATCAGTGTAAAGAAAAAATCTGGTCCATGGTGGTGCATAAAAATGGTCAATAAAAAACAAAGTTGGGGGTGGGGGTCAACATACCAAGAGTGACTTTTTGTATAAAAGTGCAATCCTCATTCCTAAGGCAATTAGTAGGTATACATATAGACACGATTATAGACATTCAATATATCCATTTCGCAACTTTCTATGCATGTTTATTGGGAAGAATTAGGAATTATTTTTAGAATTTCCGTAGACTTTAAATATAATTGTAAAAGTGGGTCATTATACGTCTGGGATTATGTGTTAATATACAATGCTAATAAATTTGCATTATTGCTTACGAAGTGCTTGCAAACTATAATTATCACTCGCAAAAATTTGCACTTGGCAACCAATTAATGATTCATGGAAATGCGCAAGAAATAAAGGTACAACACGACCTAGCTAAACCTATAATAATGTGACATACTCCATATACATAATAGCCTTAATTTAGAACAAGGTTAGGCAAATTTGCACTATTTCACAGTTTCTGTCAATATCGTCAGAATTTGTGGTAAAATTCCCACACGGTGGACCTGGGCAACGAAACGAAAGAAGACCGACAGTAGGTAGTAGAACTTGGAGCGCAAAACAAGAATTCGCACTTGTTAACCTTGTATACCTAGTACTAACAAGTTAGATACAGGGTATCTAATCAGTTTGACAATTTAGTACTTATTGTATAACATGCGATAAATTTCAAGTCGAAAATAGTTACGGCAGTCAAACAACAACAATTGCGAAATGTCGATTGTTCTTTAACATAACGGGGGGACGCCACATTACAACGACCTTGACATCTAAGTATAGTTGTTTCTCGAACATTATTTCCACTAAAAATAACTTTAGAATATTTAATGAGTCGCCGCTGATAAACCTGCTCTTCTGATTAATAAACCGCATATTTATACACTAATTATACGAGGTACAATGCAAAACAAAAGAAACAAAATAAAACCCACCGTTCCAAGAGATTCGATAAGCGCTACCTCCCTCCCCCGACACTGAAAAATAACACAATAAATTTGCACGTGTTGAACTGTCAACTGGGTTTAACTAGGAAGCCATTTAATTCTTCTTCTATTAATAGTACCATCCCACAACGAATTAACGAAACATTGTTTTAAAAAACCGCCCTCGCCACCGCCGCGCATCGCCCGTCAACGAAAGGCACTTCACATATTTAATAATGCAAATATTTCGTCAAATCACTCTCTATTTTTTCCGGTAGGAGCAACACAAAATAAACATCGGCTACTCCCGCTTTTCGCTTCCCTGAACCGAAGCGGAATTCTATCAACATTCGAGACATTCGTCAAGAGAACTGCCCCCACCCCGATTCCTTTATAAACTATTAACACGTGTACAATCGAGGCAACAAGTGGCCGCCGCTGGTTTTTAAATCACGTTCTCAGTACATCGAATCTTTCAAATAGTTTCGCCTAATTATTTCGATTCAAATTGATATATGTTAATTAAGTTCAATTTTGCATGGAATTCGTAACGAGATGGATGTTCTTTTAGAAACCGGTTTTGTGTGTTATTTTTATCACGCGAACTTCTGTGGCCTTCCTCTCTTTAAACACAATGGCTCGCATAACCTTGAATCCTTCGCTAGTAGGAAGTTCGATCACCGAATTGACGTAACGATTTCTGTCATTAAACGATTTTTGCGTTAACCGCCGCTGCGGGAATTGTGAATAATGCGTAACCACCGGTTATGACGAATGTATTGTCATATTGCCCTATTTAAATAAATCGCTGTCATTCCAGAAGCGAGGACTGGATGACTCAGGGAAATGTTGGTCAAATTGTGGTCTCAACAGACAGGGCTTTCATTTCAAAACTCACACCACACATTGTCATTTGTAATTTCGCTAGAAAACCAAAAATTACAAAAACAGAGGAGTACGTGAAGTTTTTTTTATACGAGGAGAGTTTGATTAGTCGGAAACTTTTTGAATTTCCCGCGCAGTAACTTTAAATGCAACACTGCTCGCGTCAACTGTCATCTCAATTTTGGACAAGCTACGCTACGCCCCCACCCCATTTAGTTTGTGTTTAACAGCTAGTGAAAGCCGCCATCTTCGTGAATTTTAACGAAAATGAAAAAAGTGAATTTCGTATTTTTTGCGTAAAAAACCATCACCTAAGCTAAGACAAGACTCGATAAATACTATGGGGACTTTGCACAATCAATTTCAATGGTTAAGAAGTGGTTTACTGAGTTCCGTTGTGGTCGAACCGACACAAATGACGCCGAACGTAAAACGTTCAGGTTGCCCAAAAGAGCTCGTCAGTCGTCACGCCAGAAATCGTCGATAAATGGAATGATATTGAACTTGGACGATCGGGGAACAAGTGCGTAAGGTGATTGAGGCGGTATGCATGTCAATTGAGCGGATACATTACATTTTACATGAATATTTATTTGGACATGAAAAAGCTCTCCGCACGATGGTGCCGCGATGCTCCCAGACGCTTCGTGCATTCGGCGAAGGTTCCCACGCATTCAACGAATATTCGGAGTTCTGGGTAGTTTGGCAAAGAACTTTGGCAAACTATGATATCGCGCCAGTGCAGTAGGTGTGTTTCAGGTTGTAAATAAGGAATAGCGATTAGCGGTGATGCGGTAATTGCCACTGCCCGACACTGGTATCACCCAACTTAGTTAAAATAAACTTGTAACAAATATAGCAAACGAGCTCCTGGGTCACTGAACATTTAATAAGTTCTTCCTTAGGTGATGATAAACAAAATACTGAAAACAGAATTGGAAAATTCGAAACCGTTCGGGAGTTATCTTGCCCACAGACGGGCGGACAGAAAGTCCAAAATCATGAATTCGCTAGGAGCTCTTTAAAAAGTATGGGTAGTATAATAAAGACTGTGAATTTCTTTGGGTGAACGTGCTAAAATGTATCGAGCTAAAATGAGATTGTGTTGAAAAACGCTTATATGCCCAAAAAATATCTCATTCAAAGTCACAGACTTATCGAACTGCCCTCATATATAGTGTTTCATAATTGAAAGTCAATATTTAAGGGGGCGATTTTGGGGTCCATTTTAAAAAGAAAACTTCATATGAACCTATGTCCTAAACGTCTTAACTTTTGAGATACTAGGTGGTACAGTTTTCAACAAGTTAAAAAGTAATCGTAAACGATTTACATAAAGCGCATTTCCACTTGCATTCATTTCCCATTTGTAAGATGCAACTTCTGTTAAAATCGTAAAAATCCGCCCACAAATATGAAAGATAGCGTTGCACATGGGCAATCCATTGTTGACGTGCTACTTCAATTTCAGTTTATGAGAAGAATTTCATTTCAATGCTTTTCTAAATAAGAAAGTTGGAACTGCGCATGCGCAAACCTAAATTTTAAAACTAATGTTAGATTTTCCTTTGTTCCAAGCGCCTAAGTATCAAATTTCACTTAAATAGTTCCATAGATAAAAAAGTTGGCACGGCGCATGCGCAAAATAAAATTTTGAAACTGGCGCTAGATTTTCCTTTATTCCAAGTGCCTATGTATCACATTTCATTTAAATTCTTCCATAAATAAAAAGTTGGCACTGCGCATGCGCAAAACCAAATTTTGAAATTGGCGTTTGATTTTCCTTTATTCGAAGTGCCTATGTATCAAATTTCGTTTAAATTCTTCCATAAATAAAAAAGTTGGCACTGCGCATGCGCAAAACCAAATTTTGAAATTGGCGTTTGATTTTCCTTTATTCCAAGTGCCTATGTATCAAATTTCATTCAAATACTTTTATAAGTAAAAAAGTTTGCAATTCGGTTTATAAATGGTCGAGATGCGAAAAGGGCACTGTGAATTTTGAATCGATTCGATTCAACTTTTGGCATTGCGTATTATATGGTTAAAGCTATGCCCATATTGAATTTCATGCAATTCAGTTCATAACTAACGGAGATGTAAAAGCGATCGAACATTTCTAAACATAGTTATCGTTCACACGGACAGATAGATGGACAGACAGACAAAGGAACAGACGGAGAGACCAACCGGCAGGCGACAGATAGCAATGCAAAATTATAAAAGATCTCTAGGATCGTTAATAAACGGGCAAAAGTGTAAAATTATGGAACATATAAAAAACGTTTTTTTGTTTTTTTTACAATAACTTTTTTTGTAAGCGGTACAGAAAAAATTCCTTCCTTGGTACAAGACTCGACACCATAACGAACCAAATAGCGAAAAAAGTAGAACAATAGCTCTTAAGATAAAAAACTAGTAGCGTCGCAAAGTTAGCGGACGGACGGACGGACGGACGGACGGACGGACGGACGGACAAAGTGGCCACAATAGCGCATTTTTTTTTATTTTTGTGGAAATGCGCTAAAAATAGATCATTTATTATTAATAATTATAATACCACTTTAGATATTTTAATGAAATTTGCCGTCTATGTGCTATGTATCCAGAGCCATTTTTTAACGTACCGCATTTTTTTAATTTCCACCAGTGGCGTTCGTACGGAATTTCACATGCCTATTTTGGCAGACATTGATGGTACGCCACTAATTTCTCTGAAAATAAAAGTTATTCTTGAAATCCCCAATCATTTCTAAGCAAATTTGAACCCTTTGTTTTTTTTCAATCCGATGCACGGTCTTCGCTTAAAAAAATAAAAACTCGTCAACAGAATCCTCGGGTGCAGTCTACTATAATGATAATGATAAGTAATCATTCTTTTTTACTAGTTTTCTTAATGTTTTTTGAAAAAGTTCCAAAATTCGAAGCATGAGCAGATTTGATCGCTTGATTTTTTCAATTCGCCGCACGATTTTAAAAAGAAAATCTTTTTCGCTGCTTGATATTGTCATGATCATGCAGAGAAACGGTTTTTATTTTTTTAAACGAAAACCGTGCATCGGATTGAAAAAATCAAAGGAGTCAAATTTGCTTAGAAATGATTGGGGATCTCAAGAATAATTTTTATTTTCAGAGAGATCAGTGGCGTACCATCAATGTCTGCCAAAATGGGAATTTGAAATTCCGTACGAACACCACTGGTGGAAATTTAAAAAATGTGGTACGTTAAAAAATGCCTCTGGATACATAGTACAAGATGCTAAATTTTATTAAAATATCTATAGTGGTATTGCAGATATTAATAATAAACGATTTATTTTTGAAAATTTTACCACCCTGTATCTCAAAAGTTAAGACGTTTATAGGTTCATATGAAGTTTTCTTTTTAAAATAGACCCAAAAATCGCCCCCTTTAAATATTGACATTCAATTATGAAACACCCTGTATAAGTCCCCAGCCATTCGGCTATTCCGCAGTTTTTTTTCTTTTTTAATTTTTTAATTTTTGTTTTGATATGCAGATGTTGGCCATATCATTTTTATTTATTTTAATTTTCAATTAAAACTCAATTATTGATTTTGATTCTAAGATGGTTCTTGTCTTTTCGTATCAAAATATACGAAGTACTTACTCTCAGTTCTGTTTTCCAGTTTTGAAAAAATATTTGCAAATATTTCTATAGTTCCCCGATTCTAACTAGTTCTTTCATTTTTTCTGTCACTTAAATTTCTCGTTCAAGTTTCTATTCTTTCTCCACATTTTTAATTTTGTTGGCTTTAGCCGGCTGTTAAAATTTGTGTCTTTTTAGTTTTTATCACTCGCACATTAGTAAATGTTGAATTCTTGTTTTGATTTTCACTTTTATAGGCATAATTCCTGCTATTACTGTAATCGAATTGGAGTGGGTGTAGGTTCGAAATATATTGCTTAGAATTTCTCTTTATATCCTTTTTGGCTGAATTGTATCAGTTTTCCCCATGCCCCCGAAGAATATAATTTAGCCGGTTTGATTATTCAAGTAATCAAAAAATATTGTAACGGAAACGCTCCAGACATGACGTCGCCTTTGGCGCTCTGGAATTTTCTACGCGCGCGATAGTGGGATATGTATAGGACTATTCCAGACTTATCCGGAAAATTACGCGAATGTTCTTGACTTACATTGCTTGCGTGTATAAATGGTTGCGGACTGAACATCGCAAGCAGTCTACTACCGAACGAGATCGAGCGCGGAAATATAAATTGCGAAGTGTGTGTGATATAAATAATCGATATAAATTGTACGGTTTTTATAGTGTTTTAGTTTTGTTTAATAAATATTGATATAAATCGAACCCGAATTTATAAATCATGTTACAATATGATATAGTTTTAGTTTTTTATTTAAACCTTAATTTTCTTAGCTAACGTAACTAAGGGGCGACCTTGTTTGTGATGCAAGGTGCATGGCTATTGCGATGAGATTAATTTAATTGTAAGATGTGTGCAATTTCGTATTATTGTTATTGCAAATAAAAATTTGTTAAGCAGTGTAACCTTGACTTCCATACGATATAAGTTAAATAACCCGAGTGGAAAGGAGAGGAAGAGACAATAATGTAAAAAAGTTTTCGCCTTAATGCGTGTATTTTCCATGAATATTGATCAGTAGTTCTAGAAGTCATGTAATGGACTATGTAACAGATATGTTTGCCTTCATTACAAGAGTCTGTGGTTAAAATTTCATAAATATATCTATAAATAAGAAAGTTGACATTGTGCAGTGTGCGCATGCACAAGTCTGATTTTTTACAATATGCGATATGCTGGTCTTTGCTAGAAGCATCTGTGGTTAAAATTTCTCAAAAATGTCTCCACAAATAAGACAGTTGACATTGCGCAGACTGCGCATGCGCACATTAACCGTCAAGATTTTTCTTTGTTCAGGAGCCAGAGCGATTAGTTACCAAATGCCAAAAAAACGTATCTTGAAAACTGTAGGATTAGTTAAGACCTCGGAAAGTGGCCATAATAGCGCCTTCTAACATGAGTTGGAAAATGCACTAAAAAGAGAGAGAGATTCCATATTAAAAACTTAAGTTACTGTTTAAAAATGACAAATTATTCATTTTAAATTGACTGAAGAAGACAAAGCAAAAGATTATGTACTTTGTACTTGCATATAACGTTTTCCTAGTTCTTGAACATTCGCATTTTTTCCCATTTTACACAATATTCATACGCGAATGGGATTCACAGACAATATAACTATTGGTAATACCAAAGACTATCCAGAATAGTCTTTGGTAAGGTAATACGTGTCAACGCGTCTACGAACGATTGAAGACCAACAGGAATAAGACACCGCACGTTAGTAAGGTAGGTATTGCATTGAGGTAAAAAATGACTCCCCACTTTTTTGTCGGAAAACGTTTTGAAGCTCTTGAAATCTCGATGATGTCGATCGGGAACTAATGAACCGATTGAAACCAAATTTTATACGCATATTCTTAGACATAAAAGGAAGAGCTGAAAAGCTGTTGGCAGAATCGCGCAAGCGCAAATGTATCAAACTTTCATTTTCGGCTAAACGGCTGAACCGATTGGATCCAAATTTGGTACACATATTCTTAGGCATAAAGGGCAGAATCGCATATGCGCAGGTGCGGGTGGTATCTGTGCTGCCCACAGTAAATTTGTTTGTTAAGTATTAATATGCGACTGTGCTTAATTAACGCTGCACTTAATCCGCCGTTAGCAACCGTTCTCGTTGAGATATTTTAATTGTCTTTGTTGCGTTCGAAAGCTCTTGTCATTTAAAAGAAAACGGCAAATTAACATTTTAGAATTTCGGCCACGTTAAGCCATTATAAGTAGGTTTTTATTTCCTAGGGTAAATTAAAACGAGCATTGGAACTGCAAGGTCGTGCAGGTTCACGCCGTTATCCCAACAGTCCAATTAACAACAGATGTTAATTGGACTACCGATTTTGGAAATTTCAATCCGCCCAATTAAGTAATTGAAATTACCAGCAGCTAAATAAATGTGTTGCAGTAAACGTCATTCCACATAGTCGTGTGGGGTGTCAAAAAAGCGCTCTTAATTAATTTACAATTTTGGGACAAATTACATATTTTTAGGACGTCAGCAGGCCGCACAATTAATTAAAATTGTAATTTGAACGGTATTTATCGAATGCGACGTAGAATTTCCTACGTTCCCTCCATGGCGTAGCTCACTTATTTTATAACATTTAGAGGGAAACTTTTGCATTTATTGGTTAACCGAAACGTAAAAGTCTTTTGCCTTCTGCATCTCTTTGCCTTTATGGTGTTTAACAGAACTTAAATCTTTTGATTTCTGCCTTTTGCATCTTTGCAAACTACGTTTTTAATTCTTGCCGCTCCGTGAATTGGAAGATAAGCTTTTTGCTACTTTCCGTTTCATGAATTATAAGGATGGAGGGGGATCCGGGGATATTGTCTCGCTTTCCTGCATTTCCCGTAGAAACCGCTACCGATTCGCTTCGGGAAATTGCCGCGCACTTTAAATTTGTTATCGCATTCAGCCGTAGCCGCCCACCGCTTGCCCTTTAGAACTCCTGGGACCGCTGCGTTGCGGAGGGAAGAGGTGGAAGTTTTGTTGTTCGACGACAACGCCCGCCCGTGCACAGTCAACCGTACTGGACAGCTCTTGGATGATTTTGGACGGGAGAAAGGATCACCCTCCATACAGCTCGGATCTAGCGCCAAGCGACTTCCACCTCTTCCCAGCGATGAAGATCTCGCTCGCAAGACAGTCCCGATGCGGAACTTTAAACCGGCGATAACCAGTGGTTAAAGTCGCAGGCTGCGGATGTATACAAAGTTGAAATCAAAACACTTGTACCGTACGTACCACGCTATGATAAGTGCCTCAATATCACGAAGTTATGAATTAAGATGGACTGCTAATGCTGAATTGAGAAATGACACCTACATGGGGGCAGCCATAATATGCACTCACTTGGCGCGAAATTCAAATCAAATAATAAACAAGCATTAACCTCACGTTTTCTAAATAAATTACTGTGACACATGTCCAAGGCTGCAATAGTCTCAAAACTTGAGCACTAGAAAAAATTCCCCTAGAAAATAACTAAAACGTGCACATCAAGGCGGCGCCCATGCTAGGGCCATTTCTACCTCTATGCATACTGTTTGATCAGCAGTCCATCTTAATTTATAAGTTCGTGCTCAATATGCATGGCGACTATGTTGAAAAATAGCCTAAGAGTGTAGCTTCCAAATGTATTTAATAAAAGTTGTTTCTTACACTTTCTTAATTTTTAATTTCAAAACGTTTGTTACTTTCTGGATAGCCCTCGTATGAATTTATGAATAAGCTAGATGGCTAGATCTTCTTTTTTCGAAGTCCACTATACTATCCTAGGATTGGTTGGACTTAGTCCTTCACGGCTTCACCCTTTCTTATCCTGCCGTAATATTTTCATTTCCACATAACTGTCCTTGCCTACGTCTCCTAACTCGTACCATTGTATTTATATTCGTTTATAAATACAATGCTCGTACTTAAGCCTCTGATGGCGTCCGACCACTCTCTTGCCCTCTGAACTATGTGCTCGTCGAACGTCGAAGAATGTGAAAATTCTTTTTGGAAGGATACGACGTTCGTTTGGTCAACTATAAAGAAAAAATGAAAATTGTAATTTTACCCATGTTGGAAAGGGAAAAAAACTGTATCAAACAGTGAAAATCCAATATGGCGACCATTTAAAATAAGAAAGTTAAGGTCAATCTCGAAAACCGCCATTTTGAAAAAAATTTTCTACCTCCATTGAATCTCATCGAATCTTGCAACTTTTATTTGAAACTTTTTTCGATAGCTCCCTACTTGAACTTTTCAAAAATAGCGATTTTCACTTTTTTGTAATTATCTACGAAACGATTTACTTTTTTCAAAATATCGCATCAGCATCAAAAACTATTCTTCGCCAATTTAACCGAATATGTCAGTATAATAACAAAGATAGCAATTATAATACCCAATTGTATAGTCCATATTATTGTATTGGTCAAAAATCGGCTTGCTGTAAGGTGTGTTGCCTAATAGAAATTCTATAGTGCATCTAGCTGTTGCCACCGACAATACACGGTGGCAAGGATCTAGCAATAGGAACATCAATCTATCAATGATGTGTAAGGTACCTAAAATCATAGCTAAAATATAAATTATATACAGTGGGATCCTATGGTAACATTTTTGCTGAAGTCGATAACACAGCAATCTGGCCAGTGGCTTGTTGGGCTTAACTGTTGGTTTTTATTTGCATTAATGAGCACAAAATACCATATAATAATAATATAATAGGTAAATCAGATTAATTTTATGTTTTCGCCAAAGAGCATGTTCCTCATCCTCTTCTGGCAATCTTTACAGTTGCTTTTGGCATGTCTTGGGAAGTCCGTTCATCAAAGGGAAATAATTAGTTTTCAGTATAACAATTGACTCAGCTCCTCATTGGGTATGGGCACCCCCTGTGCAATAACTGGATTTGAAAAATTGCATATGTAAATATGGTAACTTGACAGATAAAATTATGCTGTAGATCACACAGTTTATAAACAATTTATTTATGAATTCTCACATTAATTGCAAGGATTATGAAATAGGATTCCTGATTTTTTAGCGACTTTCACACACTAGTTAGTATGTCCAATGTAAATGATGGTATAGTGTGCTGTTGTAGCCATTTTCAACACAAGTTTAAAATGAATCAATATTTGCAAGTGAAGTTCAGCTCCTGAAAATAACATTATAATCTGGCTTTGATCAAGGTAATTTATGGTCCTAGCAACTAGTCTTTGGTCCTAGTTATGATAGTGGTGACATGATTTTATCTGGAAAACTGATTAGAATGTGGATATCCCGGCTCAATCTTTAATGTTAAACAAAAGTATAATGGCACTTTTTAAAATTACAATTCATATAATCTCACACATGATATAAGTAAAAAATTATCAAAAAATAATGCCAAAATAAGAAAATTATTTTGTATATTTGTAAAATCCCTCCCCTGTTTTACGTCCAAGCTTCTTCTCCTCTACCAGCTTCCTCAGCACATTGCTTGGTTTAAACGACTGTATTTCTGGATATTTCTTATGCCAAGAATCGAGAATGGCCAGAGTGGTATCGTGTCCCACAAAATCTGCCAACTCAATTGGACCCATCGGATATCCGGCACCAAGTTTCATTGCTGTGTCGATATCTTGCGGGCTTGCATCACCTATAAGTTGATTGATTGAGGGATACTCTGAAGGGACTCTTCTCTTACCTCTATCCAGCAAATGCATGGCCTCCGACAGGTACGGTACGAGCAAGCGATTAACAACAAATCCGGGAGTGTCTTTGCACGAAATGCACACTTTCCCCAAGGCTTTACCGCACGCCATCAATTCTTTATACGTTTCCTCGGAGGTCTCGGGAGTTTTGATGATCTCCAGCAGTTTCATCACCGGCACAGGATTGAAAAAATGCATACCTCCAAAACGGTCACGCCGTTTCGTACACGATGCTATCTCACCTATACTCAACGAGCTGGTGTTCGACACGAAGATGGTTTTTTGGGGAGCCGCCTCATCTAACCCTTTAAACAGCTTATGCTTAACCTCCATATTCTCCACAATTGCCTCGATCACCAGATCCGCATCCTTAACAGATTGGTTCGCGTCAGTCATTATTTTCATACGCCCCTTCGTATCCCGAACAAATTTTTCACCCTCTTCCGGTTTATCCTTATATAACTTCTTCGAGACTCTACTTAAACTATTAGCAATACTTTCTTCAGTCTTCTTTAAAATTTCCGGATTCAGATCCACAAGCGTTACATTGTGACCCGTTTGAGCTGCAACCTGTATAAAAAACAAAAGATAATCTGCGGTATAAAACAAAGGAAAGCTACCTGTGCGACACCCGAACCCATAAGGCCACCTCCGATCACAGTAATGTTTTTAATTATATGCATCGAAGGAGTCGTAGAAAACGAACGTTTTAACAAGTTTAATGTTAGAGACATTTTTGTTGCCGCACTCCACAAGCTCTAATTGAAAAGTAAAAGCTCTGGATGAAGTGGAACCTTGGATTCCTGATTATAGGCTAAAGTCCATCCCCAAGAATAAATAAATACCCACCCATCCTTTAAAACGAGTTTTCAATTCTTAATTCTCATTAAACAACATTCTTAAATGAACTGATTTACAATTTAATTCATTTCATATTCAAATAAGATCGTACAAGAATAAAAAGAACCAAAAATTAAAAAGTAGACCAAAATAAAACGAGCGAAAAGTAAAATACACTCATATACAGAGTGTTCCGGTAAATACTGTACAGTGTACAACGCCTTTATCCATAGCACACACAGAAGAAATCGGCATAACTGAAAGGGGGAATACGTTTGGTCGAAATTCTCCCTAAACATGTTTGAAAATAACTCTTCCAAATTGCATTTTGACACCTTTCATATGGCTGCATCTGCTTGACGAACACGAACATGCATTATTTGAAATAAAACAAAAATTGCACTCAAGTTTAAACAAAAAACTAAAAGTGAACCAAGGATTCTGTACAAAACTATCGCAGAAAGATAAAAGTGCTTATCATTTTGAGATGCCCGATATCCAAATTCAAGTTACAAAAGTACCGTTCGTTGCCATAAATTGAGATACCGTTTACAGGCTGAAAATGCCCTAACCACGAAAAGCAATGCAGACACTATACAACAATTCGATATGTATCAGTAACTTTTTAAACAATTGTAGTACCTATACTTAAACCCCCAGGTTCTCCGCTAACTTCACACTACAAGAACCCGGCAACGTTTAAAAATGGCACCCGAATGACTATTTTCTCCAAAACTAAACAAGATCCCGCTTAAATTTGAAAAGTACTGGCACGTGATCAAACATCTAAGGCAGGGCCCCCTTACGTTAGTCGTAAACAACGCTTTGACCTGAAGCACAGTAGGGAAGGAAAGAATAAAACACTGAAATTGTGAAAACTTTGTTTAATAATGATCGCAATTATTAAGATTGTGAAAGCTCGGAAATTTTGTTGAAGTTGAAAAAAATTACATTGCAAAAATAAACTTTGACAATGGTAGTTCACCGAATAAAAATAGAAATAGGCTGGGAAAAAAAAGAACTTACCAATAAAACAACCAGCCGTCAAATTAATATTGAATTGTGTAGTAAAATTAATTGTTTGTAATGATGTGAATGCGTAACATACAATTATAACATCACAAAAAGTAGCATGTAACTTCAAGAGGTAACATATAGGTTAAAAACAAGTTTTGGGAATTATCGATCAGGTAAGCAGGTACCAAGATTCTAAGAAAGGGTGAAATACACCGGATGTGACTTATCTTTGGTGCAATAAAGTCCTTTTGTTAAAAGCAAGATGGAAAATTACATGGTCTTATAGGCAAATTAAACTAGAGACAAGATATGTGGAAGTTACGAATCGTAACTGATTTATCGCACATAGATTCTAAACTGAAGAGCTTTGATTAGCGTAATCCCGCTCCTGCAAGATAGGTAACTCGCCCCTGGTTTCGGGGTTTCGAGCCTACAGTTGAAAGTCGAAGACAATCACAGAATTAAGTGTCGTAACTCAATTTTGACTACAGTTTTTACCACCCCCGTGACTGCTTCGTTCACGGAGAAAAATGTTAGTAACAAACAAGACAGTACATACATCAAACGAATCTGTAATTTCCACATATTAAAATAAAATGATCAAAACTTATATGAATGTTACTTCAGGGACAAGACCAAGTAATCAACATCAATAAACATAAATTCAAGCATTACAACAAAAACGTAAACAATTACAAACAATAGCATAACGGTACCACATATGTGATTCTGCATTGCGGTTAAACCAAGTAAATTTCAAAAACAAAGATTCAAACACACTAAAAATATAAAATGAGGCATACAAAACACAAATACGATATAGAAATGCAAAGACTACTACCTGCATTAAAAAAACACAAAATAATAACAAACATTTATGGAGCGACGCGTACACGACTGCCATTCAAGACAAGATGCCAAACGTAACCTCCGTTCGTGCTCTCCAAATGGCGCAAATCGCTTTCCCCTCCTAAAAATTGCGTGCTTGGAAACTCTCAAAAATATGTGCATCGTCGGAAGTTGTATATACAGGGTGGAACCTTTCATAATGAAATTCTTTATATGAATCCAAGATTTGTCTTGAATTAGATTTGCTTATGGTGCAGTTTGAGGTTCATACGGGTTCATTGTAAAATGTAGTATCACTTTTGCATTTGCTTTCAGCGAGTACACTTGTTTTATTTGTGAAATTCAATGTCCCGTGTAAATTTTGTGCTGTACTTTGTGATGTTACAGTATCCGGAAATTTTCAGTTTGAATCGTTCCCGCTTTTATCCATTTAATTGAAGGGGAGGAACTTAAGCTACGCCACTGGAAATGTTTTACCGCGAATCTTAACAATTCAAATTGCACAAGGACGAGAGTTTGTAAGTGATTATGCGCGTCAGGTTTTTTTACTAGCGATGTTTTAATCGACGCAGCAGAATTATTATTAAGGTACGTAGTTCTGAGCGCGTGCATTTATTCAAGAAACTTAAATATAATGAATAAAGTATACTTCTTTATTTGTTTTTATATTATTTGTGTGCGATCGATTTAGTAGATAAGTACTTGACGTGATAAATTTAATTTTACAAAGCCGTATAAAACCTTCCGCAATGTTTAATGTTTGTGGGCACTTTCTCATGTATGTGGAAGTTTTATTGAAAATGTCGCTTTAATTATGCACAGTATAGGAATTAAGTTAATTAATTTGTATCCTGTTGTGACATCATCAGGGTTAGCTTTATCATGTGTTATGGGTAGGTTGATGGTACAGGGTGTTAATAAAATTAAGGGCATATCATAGTTTTTGATACTTTAGGTAGTATCATAGGTGTGGGTGTCTTTCATTTGAGATAAATGGTGTTTAGATAATTTAGAGTATTTTGGAGATTTTGGTGTACGTAGTTAGAGCGCCATATAACTTTTGACAGGTATTTTATATTTGAACAATTTGCAATTGTTTTATGTGAGGACGTAATATATTTGTAGAATTTGTTTGCAGTGGTATTTTGATGCTATCGTATTTTGCATAAATGCCGTGCGTGATTATTTTTCATGACTCCTGAATATGTTTATGTTACATTTGTTATGGAATGGATCGCAAAACCCCTAACCGCCCTTACTCTATTTTGCAATGACACAAGTCATGTGTTAGCAAACGGCGAGTGCTGTCGCCGGAATGAGCGCGGACCTGGTTCTGCAGACGGAGAGCCGATTGTTCCTTGAAGTGCCGTCGAAGCGGAGTTCGGAGCTCTGGTTTGAAACGTTTGCGGCGGTTGGTCGTTTTGACCAATGAGGAAACGGCACGTTTTAGTTTGTTGCCGGATGTGCAAGAAGCGCTTGGCCACACCCCTATATATTATTACAATGAGACAGGTTATGTCTTGGTCAAATTGGCAGACGCCTGAGCTCTACCCATATTCTCCGTACCGTGAGCTCTTGGTGTGAATATGTATCGGGCTGCGTTACATAACAGTCTTGGTAAATAAATTCATGTCCGCGATAGATGGTGGCACAATATTTTAAATATCGGTGTAAAACTATGATTACGAGGGAAATGCAATTCCCGAGGGAGATCAAATTCTCCAATGTTGTTACACCATTAACATTGTTAAATGCAAATTGGAAAAGAAGTGAGAAGGTAAGTGAGTACATGTACATATTCTGAGAGGTTTTCAATAGCTCTTTTCCTTGTAATAAAAATGAAGGCCCTAGAGCTATTCTCGTGTGATTAATATAGGGCAACCCAGATTTGCATTTGGAATTGATTGTTTTTGTAATTATTATTTAATTAAAGTTCGCCCTCCTCCATTTCTTGCGGTTTATTTATAACGATCGTGTGCCATGGGTTTCAGTTTTGGCGGGAGTTGAAAGGTCACCGTTTCATATCGGTGCAGGACGAGATCTGTGATTAGATCGGCTTACGCGCGAGAGAATTCTGGAAGAGAAGCATTCTTGGTCTTGTTCACCACTGGGATAAATGCTTTAGAAATGGAGGTGCCAGTACCAGTAAACGAGAATTGACCGCGGGTCGAGTTTCATTTGACTGCGCCTTGTACTTAAAGTAAGAGACTTCGATATGTTTCTAGAGAAACGTGCCATGTCTTTGGTTTTAAATACTTTCTATCAAAATGTGTAGGAACTTTATCGGTAAACTTATAAATGCTGTCTACCATACAGATAATCAATAGTTCAAAAATTTTTAATTATACTTAGGATAATGGCGATCTAGAGGGAACAGTGAGAGAGTTTCATTCCCGAACGAGGAGCCAGTTCTCCGCTCCCGGGGGTGGGACCTTGCCAACAAAAAACCTTATTATGAGGTGAGTGGTGATTCACAAATTTCCACATATTCCGTAATTTAAACTCCATGGACATGTGATTTTCCATGTTGCTTTTAACAAAAATGGTTTTATTGTCCCAAAAATGAGTCACCTGTTGTACCGTGTTATCTTTGAAATGGAATAATGCGCAGAGAGTGAAGACAAAGATTTAATAATGAAAAACGAAAATTCATACATTACAAAACAAACGACATTTCTTGTTATAGCGACTACATACTTCATTCGTATATCTAACACTGTTGTCAAATATCCTAAGATCTAACTTGCAGGTTTGCCACATCATCATTATTTAACAGTTTAACATACCGCTCAACAGCTGCCTTGTTTTGTTCCCTACTTGTACCAAAACTAATTCTTTGTTTTGCAACTTGCTTTTAACGTTAACCTGTTCTTGCAATCATGTTTTGTGTATGGGATTTAACTTGATCATGTTTGATTGACAATCAATTAGTGCAGCAAATTATCTTACTTAAATGTGGTCGTTAATTTAGAATGTACACAATTTTGATTATGGTATTTGAATTTGGAGCCAATGTTATTTTTTTAAAGAATTATGTTGTTAACTTTGTTTAAATAGTCCTCTCTTCATTTATGTCTTGTTATCTCCGGTTGTTGCGATAAGAAGCTTTATTATCTCTGCGTGGACCAATTTGTTTGTAGATGAGAAGGCTTCGCTTCGCCGATACGAAATCACAGCTGTTTAATTTATTGGGACACGCAGTTAGAAGTGGAACAGAAAGGGAATGGTTTTAAATAGCAGAGGAAGACATTAATCGTTGTTTTTTTGGTGGTGGACGTTAATCCTTGTTTTGTTTTTTGTGTGGACGCTGAAACGTAGCCGCGTATTGTTTGCCGTTTGATGGCAAAAGGACAAATGTTTATTTTTGGTTTTCCGTGAGATTGAACGAGGTGTTTTTCAGGGTTTTTGAGGTGAAAAAATGAATAAGCGCTAGTCGAGGTATTGAAATACCAGAAACAAATCCCATTCCCTAAGATAAAAAATCCACACCCATCTGTAATGTTCAAATTAAGAAGCCGCCAGTATCGTTGTGGCCTGTGGGTATCGATTACCGACATCCTTATATGAATACTTCTGCCATGTCGCTAATTGTCGTAAGTACGAGTAATAATATCGAAATCAATAAGAAAGTATTCACCATTTATTTGCTATATTTATAAAACCCTTCCCCAGTTTTACACCCAAGTTTGTTTTCCTGCACCAGTTTTTTTAGTACACCGCTTACTTGAAATGCCGGGTCATTGGGATATTTTCTGTTCCACGTTTGTAAAACCGCTAAACTGATGTCATTACCGACATAATCTGCCAGCTCAAACGGTCCCATGGGATAACCTGCACCCAGCTTCATGGCCAAATCAATATCCTGCGGAGTGGCATCCCCTGATGAAGAATTTTGCACAACGAACGTGACACTGACAGATACGTACCCCTCTCTAGCATCTTCATAGCCTCTGACATATAAGGAAGTAGCAACCTGTTCACAATAAATCCTGGCGTATCTTTACATGCAATGCAGACCTTTTTCATTGCTCGACCACAAGCCATCATCTTATTGTGAGCCTCTTCGGATGTGTCAGGAGTTCTGATGACCTCCAACAGTTTCATGACGGGCACCGGGCTAAAGAAATGCATTCCACCAAAACGGTCCTTGCGTTTAACAGGGGCTGCTATCTCCGATATGTTTAATGAACTAGTGTTCGAGGCGAAAATAGTTTTTGGCGGCGCCGCTTCGTCCAAAATTTTAAATAACGCGTGTTTGGCATCGATGCTTTCCACAATCGCTTCGATAACCAAATCCGAATCTTCCACCGCCTTGCTAGCATCGGTCGACACTTTTAGGCGATCTTTGGAGGCGTAAATAAACTGATCGGCTTCCACCGAATTATCTCTGTACAACGTTTTCGCTACCTTAGTCAAACTAAGATCGATTTGTTTAACGGCCCTGTTTAAAATTTGAGGGCTTAAATCAACAAGCGTAACATTGTGGCCAGTTTGAGCGGCGACCTCAAAAAATTAAACGTGCATTTCATAAGTAGCTCGATTGGGTTACCTGTGCAATTCCTGATCCCATAAGACCACCTCCGATTACCGTTAATTTTTTCACAATATTCATTTGCACAGTGGTTGTAAATAAGCGCTTTCGAATGAAAAAAGACATTTGTTATTATAGAGAGAGTGAGTGAGAGTGACTAACCGATTAATGTCGACTCACTATCAGTTTTGTGATGTCGAATTATCTTTAAATATTTGAATTGTATATCAAGGTCTTCACCTTTTACTATCCACTTCAGTCGAACACCCGGAGACTTGCAACCAAGTAAGTTACGCCTAAAATAGGCAACCCATCAGACAGTCTTCTTATTACAGATTATCCTAAAAATGGGACGACATACGTATTTCGGTAAAAAACGAAAATCCCATCCTTAATTATTTACGTAAACGTCATTGTTTTAGGCAAGCAATTTCAGGGTATCGGCAAATTTAATAAGGGCAGGAGGCGCTTTTGTTTATTATGGTAAAAAAAGCATGAACTTTGTGTGGTTGCCCCTGTACTTTCAACTAGCAACAGTACAGACATGCATGTCAGTCGTGGACAATTTGGTAAGACAGTTTTCGGCGCAAATTTGTCAAATTTACGTTTTAGTGTAAAAAATAATTTCAATTCAATTATGTGTTTTTCTAGTATTGACCAAATTATAAAAACAGTTAAGCATTGGGTTACCGAGATATAAAAAAATAATTTTTTTAATTGAACGCCTTGTATATGAGGGGTTGTGAGGGCACCCCTTCCTTGTCACATCGATACAGGTCGCAATTTTGATGCTATGGAAGTTTAGGTATTTAGCGTATATTAAAAATTGGGACCGTATTGTTTTTGCTGAAAATACGAAAATTACGTTTCCCAATTTCGCCGTTTTTTTCGAATTTTTCCGAGCAAATGCCACCGTAATAAAAGTTGCAGTTTTGATGGGATCAAACTGAAATTTGGTTCTCATTCAGCTGTTACGGGTGTTTGGAACCATATTATTTTTGTTTTTCTCCGGGGTTTTCCAAACAAATGTTGTTTACGTCGTTACTGGTACGCCATTGTTTTGTTTTGCCCGTCTGTGTGGGGCAGTGGAGTGGAATCTAGACTGCGGCACTAAGGGTCCCTAGTTCGAACCCGGGTTCGGGCATGGATATTTGGAAGTGTATAGTGGATTGGGTACAAACAAATAAATAAATGTGAGTGTGCTACAATAGTAAATGTAATTTATTAAGTTGCGCGAATATTGAAAGAAGCTGCTTTATCAATAATGTCACAAAGTTTAAACGTTCGGCCGGCCGTTCGCACGATAACTCGAGAATGCTTTAACATATAAATCTCAAATTTGGTACAGATAAGCCATGAGCCATGACTTAAAGAAGATATTATGCTTCGGAAGTTATCCCCTGCAGCAGGACTAAAAAGCGTGCACCCATATATCTGCAGTGCATAGGTTTATTACGTATTCATTTGATTATAAACAATAACCATAAACAAAATATATACACGCTAAACAACTAAACAAAGTTCCAATAAATTCAAACCAAAACACGAATTGGGGAGATTGGAATAGGAACGTTCAGGGGTTGACGGTGGCTCGGCGATGAAGCCAGTAGATTCTATGTACGTTGGCGAAGGCTTTACTTACGTCCTACGAGTAAAAAATAACTTCGGCGGCTTGAAAATGTTCCTTTGCGTAAATTTTACCGCTCGTAAACGAACGGCCTTGTTATTTTTTACTCGTAGCTTACGTCCTTAATCGAAGGGCGTGGGGGAACTCAACACGTGGTTGCGCCAGGCCTCTGTCTACCTACTCCTAGTGTTTGACTAAGCGGAACTTAGAATGAATGTTCGTCGTCGCGTCCTGTTGAGTTTGTGCTTTTGCTGTTGAAGGATTATTGTTGCTTCATATTATTCCTTTACTGGTTCAGGATTCTCCTGGGCCGCTTGTTTCTTCTATTCCTGCTGTAGGGGCGACGCTTTTGATGTGTTATAGGGCGGAGTTGTCGATATCTTGGTATACCTTTTCTGCCAGTTGGCGCGCGTGCTCTTTGACGATGGTGATTGCGTGATCTGCAATGAGCGAGGGCGGGGCGAGGCACAACACGAATTGTGTCCAAGACAAGGATGTCTATAATGGAGATCTCGGAAACCATAGATGGTCAAATTCGAGAAAAGATGCGCAATTAAATAGTTCTTATCGTACTTTAAAGAAAACAGGAAGATTCCGATTACTTCCGAAGATATGGCAGAAAAACCGAAATTTGTCGATTTCGATTTTGTTTTTTTCTGATGTTACTTCCACAGATACAAAATAGTTATTTTTAGGCTATCATCACAAAAACGTTGATTTTGTGGTCGCTTTTGCGGCCATAAAGTTTCACTTTATTGTACGCTTCTGTCAAACTTTACTTTATTGTACACATCTGTCAAACTGTACCTACTTATTTGAAACTGATGTGTGAGAAACAGTAATCTGTTTGATACAAAGCGTCTATCTGGTCTAGCCCCATCAAGGATAGGGCCATCCACGTGTGTTTTTTTCATTTTCGGACTTGTAGGAATGTTTCACACTATTTTGCATAATCACAATGTTCACATTTAAAATGATAGTTTGACGTTTCAATCTTTGCTGCTTGCAGACCTTTTTGAAGTGTAGAACCAAAACATGAGGAAGATGTTATTGCTTACATTATTATACGAAGAATCACCAGCAATTAACTGAGAACACAAGTAGCTACCTATATACCTACCATCAAAGTAGGTAATCAGGTTTCTAATAATTGTACAGCATGTTAACTATAAGGTCATAAGGTCTTGGAAGCCACAGTTACGAAGGACCTATTGTATTTGACATTATTAAAATCTTGTGCAACGGAGGAAGTTGTGATTGTACTTTTACTCTCAAACGCCTGCTCTTATATCATACCTATATGACTTAGGGTCGCAACGCTTGCAGCTTCCAAAATTTCATTTGGGGTATCTGAACTGTCGCTATCGCCCATTTTGATACGCACAAAACACACGCAAAGATGCTAATTATAATTACATATGACAGGAAATGCTTTGTTTTTAATTGTCTAAGATAACTATGATTTTCAGAAAATAGTTATTTGTTTCATTAGTACAAAAAATGTCAGTTTTCGGGACGAGGAAGATAGTTGCTGGACGACGCGTTAGCGGAGTCCAGCAACCTTCCGAGTCCCGAAAACGCATTTTTTGTACGAATAAAACATAAAATTTTTTCTCCAACCCCCTTTACTTCAAATTATATTCGAATTTAGATTCAGTCACAGTTTCACTACTAGTATAAGAACTTCTGCTTTCTTGTCCTCACGTGTCATGCCACTCTAGTTTTTAGGTTAACTTATAACCTATTCGTTCTGACTTCTTACTTCTCACCTCTCGCGACTTTGTAGGGAGCAAATCTTGAGGTAGCATGTTCTGCTGTTTCTATAATCTCTGGCGGAGTGCAATCCATGTCGCTATCAGTTTCAGTCATTTCTATTGTATACACAATTATGTTATATTTTGTATTGAAATAAAAAACTTACCATACAGTTTTTTAATTAAAATTAATTGCAATTAACTTTTTCAAATTTTGAATTCAAAATGACAGATAATAGTGCAATGAGTCTGAAGTAGATGGCGTTACGCGCGACGGCGGGTTGTATACGTATTAAAATTACGTTCACCAAATAATATGTAAATTACGTTCCACATGGTTTAAATAAAAATAGCGAGCGTAAATCATTTTCAATACATGTACATACGTATAGGTAACATCATTATTTGCATTGAATATGCAAAAATATTTGATTTGTATGTATAGAAATATCTTACAACCTGCAATGTAAAACGATGTCAATGTGACATATCTCCGTGATTGTAATTTTTTAATTGGCCAACTTTCAAGGTCAATTTCTTTTTGGTACTAGGACCAAAAGTATCCACTTTTTGTACGGTTGCCATGGTGAAAGCGATTAATCCGCAAAACGTCAATTTTACGTACCGAACACTGTCACAAAACAACGTCTTATTCAGGTGGTTGGAGAAAAAATATGTTTATGAGCAAATTTTTGAATTCTTTTTTGATGATCGCCTAAAGAATGTTGTGTGCACCTTGGCCAAAAGTGATTTGTTAGGCCTCATCTGAATTGCGGCCTCGGCTACCGCCTCGGCCGCAAACAGCAGCTTCGGCCAAAAAAGATCACTTTTACGGCCTTGGTACACAAATAACTATTGTGTACCAAGGCCGTAAAAGTGATTTTTTTTGCCGAAGCTGCTGGGTTAGAGTAGGGCTCTTGGGTCTACGATGGTAGGGATGATCAGATATGTCCCAAAATGTATATATAGACTTTGCACCCCCCCAAAATGTCAAATGTAAATTTTCAACCCCCTACGGCAACGCATAAGGGTAGTTGTATAGGGGTGGGGGATTGAAAAGAACGTTTTAGGGAAAAAAGAGCGTCGTCATAATTTTTTACGTCATCTTGAACACGTGTGCAAAATTTCAGGTTCCCACGAGTATTTTTTTATTTTTCTCAAGAGGAAACTTTGAAATAATCTCTTGCGGGAACTTTCAACTAGATGTGGGGTCTCGAGTACTTCCAGTCTGCCCATTCACCCGAGGAAGGTGATCCTCCCTTATTAGGGATTAGCGGCGGCTGACCTATATAAGCGACATAAGCGTCCACTAAAACCACTAGTATCATCTAACGACCGAGCGTCTTCGGATAGTGTAATATATGTTCTTTTAAACCGCCACGTTATTCTACCTGGTAACATCATTGTCTTCCGATATGAAAATTCTCGAGTATATCGTTTCCAAAAATGTTGGTGGAATTTCGGTTTCGGTCTACTAAATATCGCCAGGAAAACGATTTGCTCGGTAACGCACTCTTTGGATGTGCGAAATAAAGTAACGCATCTTCCAAGCCTGAGCTGCCCTTGAAAACATCCGTTTTTCGAATGAACTTGTATTTATACCCTCTCTCTTAGTGTCTATTGTAATTAAGTTCCGCCCATCTTACAACGAAACGTTTCCAAGGTTTGCGCAGCTCTTTTACAAGGTTTTCTCCATTCTACTTCGGATTGAATAGACGCACTTGAACAGACTCTCCTTGCGGATATTTCATTATAGTGACTCATTTAGTCACCTTATCCTGAATATACATACGTAAAGCAGATTTTATGGCCTCGTTTTATCTACATGTTGTGATAATCCACCCATATGGTTAGACAGGTGTGTACCTTTACATCTGAAACAAAAATATGATATGCTCTGTATATAACCAATCGACCGTTTTGCGCAGATGCCGAATACTAGGGGATTTTCGTAACGAAGCTAGGAGAATGAAGAAGATGGGGACGAGGTCGACGTAAGGCATCACGCGTTCCCGGTTTTTATTCTTGATTATTTTGGGTGTGGTGTTTTGAAGGTGTATTTACAAATAGTAACCATTTTATTTTTTCTTGTACTAGTTATTAATAATTGAATTTCTTGCCACAATTTGATGTTATTTACATTTTGCTGATTTTGCATAAACTACGATATCTGAATCATGGCGTACTCCATGTCTTCGTTTTGAGTACCGTTATCTGAATCATGTTTGTTTGTTACCTAATACAGTTCGATCTTTCGCTGTATCTGTTGCCTACTC
This sequence comes from Photinus pyralis, assembly GCF_008802855.1. Classification (NCBI taxonomy): domain Eukaryota; kingdom Metazoa; phylum Arthropoda; class Insecta; order Coleoptera; family Lampyridae; genus Photinus; species Photinus pyralis. The sequence continues at coordinate 14,578,538 of NW_022170819.1, forward strand.
GTCTCGTGCGGATTGCAGTTCTTAGCATCTTAGCAATGCAGTAGGGGCCCTCTCATTAACATTTCCACTATTTAAAATATGTTCCGCTTGAGCGGTAATCGATTTTCACGTGAATACTTGCTATTGGCATTCTCACATGTACTTTTCGTGTTAAATAAAATTATGTTAACTGAAGGCTGGAGTAGACGATTTACATGTTTCCTATGTACATGCAATTTATTATTTTACGAGTTATGTTATCTCAATTGACTGTACAGGTATTTTGATGTGTTTTTGTACTGAATTGATTTATCATGTTTTCTACTGCATTTATGATGTCTTGTGTATTTTGTTTTTATAAACAGTTTAATTGCATTTGATTTGATTATCTGATTTTTATCATACAATTTGAGATGTTTTATTTATGTGTATTTTCTCTTGCATTTTATTGCTGTAGGTGATTTATTTCATGTATTTGTGTGGCCTATGTCAGGGTTTTAGTCCCGTAGAAGGTTTCCCTGGCATGATCTAGTTGTGTGCGTAATATATTTATTTGTTCTTGTCATTTCTTATGCACAAAAGTTCTGTCTCTTATTTAATTCCCTTCCCGCGTATGTCTCACGTCCCAACACATACAAGAACCGATTACACGACTGCCATCCAAATTCGAAAGTGCCGTGAAACATCTATCGCTTCGACTAGAAAGGTAGGTGGCTCTGCTTGTAGATTTTTTTTGCCCGAGTTGCCAACGGTAAGTATAGGGCAAGTCAACGTTTTTAGTGTCGGCTTGATAGACCCCTAGGAACATTGCAATGTGAAATAAATTGCATTTCTAACCACGATTTTTACTTTACGTTGCTAATTCCCTCTTAGCTTTCTCGCGGTTAAATATAATACTAATACCCCAATTCGGGTCAAAGTAAATGAAACAATTATCAACTTTCTTCCAATGCTAAAATACCTACAAATAAGCGTACGTTCAAAGTTACATGCATACATAAATATAGCTTACGCAATTTATCAATCAGAAAAAAATCTGCACAGGGAAATCCCGTTACATTCTTAAGCGGTTGGCCGATTAATTATCGTGCCTGTGACAGGAGCCTACTAGAATATTGTCTGTTGCATTCCGAGCACTGGGCTTAGAAGTTTTCTTTTGTTTGCAGGTTTATGGATCCGGGCACTGAGCTCACTTCTCTGGATGACATCTAAGCTACATTAAGGTAAGCGTTGCCTTATTATGTTTGCTTTCGGATTAATTTCTTTCTGGAAACTTGTTTTACGGCCAATTAATCAATTAAAAATCGATCATTCTTGATTGGAATTTTGTTAAACTGGCATATTTCAATTGTAAAGTCTTTAATTTTAAATTTACGTAACTTATAAGTTACTATATAGATACTATAAGATTGTAACGTATCTTATAATTTTGACATTTGAATATTTTACCTTGAGCTAGTTGGCCGTTTATGTGGCGGATTTGAGGAAAGCAGCGCCAACTCTACCTACCCGTTATGGAATGCACCATCTTGTTGAAACCAACAGTTTCCACCTTTGGTTTTTGTTTGTGTATCCTATATCGTTGTATTCGTAATAAAAAATGCTGTGCATTTTTTACGGGTCATATAAAAAACAAAGTTGATGATATAATTTCTCCGAAACAAAACATTGTATTGAAATTGCCTCAACAGTTTCTTGTATAGCTCAAAGAGTGGCAATGGGAAAGTGGTTTTATTTTATTTTTTGTATTTGTTGTTGTTGTAAATCAGCATATGTATGATGAAAGCTCATTTTTGGTAATGCAGATCAGTATTTTATTAGCAAAGTTTAAAATTATCGATCTCACGAACTCAAAATAGACTAGAGCCTGCACGTCTACACTGCATCAGAAACCTTTAAGTGAAAATTTGAAGTATCTAGCTATTGTAATTGCTGAGATCTCAGTCGGACAGCCAGCCAGCCACAACGATATAATAGAATTTTCCAAAAATGCGCTAAAAATAAAAACGAAATCGGCAAGTTTGGGTGATTCTGGTATATCTTCGGAAGTAATCGGAATTTTCTGGTTTTCTTAAAAGTATGATAATAACTGTTTAACTGCGCAACTTTTCTCTAATTTGACCATCGTCGTTTCTAGAGTGGTTTCGGAGGTCCCCATGATAAATAGGCATCCTTAACGTGGACAGAATATATATCTAATGGTGGTGGGCCCCATATTCCATACCATCTTCATCTTCATCGACAACATAAATTGAATTTTTAACAATAAATTCAAAAAAAGTACATTTTAAGTTTTGGGGAAACGATAAGCATGACGATTTATTACCACTATTATTGTCTTGCATTAAATATAATTTTAAGAGTGTTATGAGCAATGAACAAAAAGAGTGCCCATATTCGGACCGTTTCGTCTATATGAGTAGATGACCAATGTGACTTCTGGCGCAGGAAGTGACGTCACACCAATACCTATGTGACTTCTGGCGCAGGAAGTGACGTCACACCAATCAGAGACGAGCTCGTGACGTCACAGCCAATCAGAGACGAGCTCGTGCGTCCGCCATCTTGGATGTTATTTTGGAATCGCGTCATCGGTCACGTGATTGCTATAGACAAAAATTTTTTTTTTTTTTTCAATCTGCGTTGGGAATCGAACCCACGATACGTGAATTACGAATCTGCCGCCTTAACCATCTGAGCTAAGCGAGGCTTTGAGATATGAACGTTTAGCAGTTCAAGTATTGTTAGAATGGCCGTATAAGCTCACAAGCCACACAACGCTACGGAGAGCGTTGGGATGTTTGCGAGTTGTAGAAGGGTATAACGCGGGGGTGTGTCGCCGATAGGGGCTAGGGGCTAGGGGCTATTTGGCGGGGAAGCGCGTTAAAATGATAAAATAATACGTACGACGCTCGTGTGCGAAAAATAATTATTCATATTGCTAACTAGAAAGGAAATGAGCTTATCTTCCAAATTATCATACTTTTCCTTCCAACTGCATAGCGATGTTAAGAATTTGAGATTTTGGCATATGATTTTCGCTCTGGATAAAATGCTCTCTTCGCTAGTAACACCTTCGGTATGTAGAATTTTTGCCAACTCACGCGTAAAGTCATCATAAAGACAATACATCGCATAGTGATTGACGACATTCAGTTTTTGAGTAATCACTTCGGAAGCGTTAAATATCATATCGACTGCTTGCTTGGAAAATAGTATAGATTTATCTGATTCGCTTATTCGAATACATCTAACGCCTTCTTCTTCTTCCGCTTCAAGTATTATTATTTTGGACTGGGTAAAAATTTCATGCTTGCTCCTTCTTTTAGGCGTACACTGCACCATATGTTTAATTAAGTGTTCCGTTTTAAAATTGAATATTTCTTTCCATTCGCAACTCTCAAATTGTAAATACTGGTCTTCATAATGCGGAGGACATGATATTTGCACGATGGAATCGAAAAAGTACTCGTCCAGTGTAACGCCAACTTCGAGAATAATGCCTCCGTCTAAGAATAGCGACCATGCGGATATTAAGGTTTCCTTTCCTATAAACATACATCTTTTGCTTCCACCACAATCGGCGTTATTCAATGCATACCTTGCTCCTCCTCTTTCGATGATTCATTCACCAATAATTTATCTACCGAAAGCGATGACTTTGCATCATCATCATCATCTTCGCTACCCCATGAATCTTGCGATTCTTGTTGTATTTGTGCACTCATCTCGATATAAATCGATTTCTTACTTTCTTATTGCTTTTATACCTTCTCTTAAAACTATTTTGGAGGGGATTAAAAGCAATCCATCATGCGCAGTGTATCTTAAAGGTATAGGTATAAAACTGAGAACGAGGTATGCTAAAAATCATTGCGTTAAATCCTCATATCGAACGCTAATGGATCGAATACTTGCCAACATCGCTCAGCGAGAGGCTCAAAAGGAGTCTAATTATATCGAGACGAAGAGCGAATTGTTAAGTTTAAGTGTAGAGGAATTATTGAAAATATGGATCAAGATCCCCAAGGTGTTGCAAAGAGACTGTGAATTACGTAATCGAATACGATGTACAAAACATTGGAACCAGCCGTGGCAGCGCACTCACATCGATGGACCCGCTCCGCTAATGATTTATTGTAATGATTGTATTTCGTCAAAGCATATTCGAAAACCAATATCATATTAGAATGTAATATTAGAATAATGCGTCTAAAAATAAAGCATAAAGAAGATAAGATTTTTCGCACACGATTTAAGCGTCTTATCATAGCTGCTATAAATAAACACTATTGCGAGATTGCAGCTTCCCATCCTAATTATAATAACAAACAACTAAATTTCGCGCGCTGTTACTAAAGAAAATATGGATCAAGATCCCCAACGTATTGCAAAGAGACTGTGAATTACGTAATCGAATACGATGTAATCATTTTAACGCGCTTCCCCGCCAAATAGCCCCTAGCCCCTAGCCCCTATCGGCGACACACCCCCGCGTTATACCCTTCTACAACTCGCAAACATCCCAACGCTCTCCGTAGCGTTGTGTGGCTTGTGAGCTTATACGGCCATTCTAACAATACTTGAACTGCTAAACGTTCATATCTCAAAGCCTCGCTTAGCTCAGATGGTTAAGGCGGCAGATTCGTAATTCACGTATCGTGGGTTCGATTCCCAACGCAGATTGAAAAAAAAAAAAAAATTTTTGTCTATAGCAATCACGTGACCGATGACGCGATTCCAAAATAACATCCAAGATGGCGGACGCACGAGCTCGTCTCTGATTGGCTGTGACGTCACGAGCTCGTCTCTGATTGGCTGTGACGTCACTTCCTGATCCAGAAGTCACATAGGTATTGGTGTGACGTCACTTCCTGCGCCAGAAGTCACATTGGTCATCTACTTATATGCATGGTAGGTACCTGGCACATCTTCCTTCCAACGCAAAAAATTCGTCCCACATTCAAAAATTATCGGTCACAGACACCCTCTCTCTCAGTTTAAATGACAATAACTTCTATTTTGCGTATCATGAAGCTTAAAAATTTCCCGAATCCTACATTTGCGGTTCTGAACCCTGTCTGCACCTCATAATTTATTTTAAGGCGTGAATTATGCTCAATAATAATTTAAAAACGCGCGTGTTCCACAAAATTGATATTAAACTTATGTCAGCGGTTTTTCGAAGCATGAATCATGATAGAGCCTGTGGAAATCTTGCATTATAATTATTTAAGTTTATGTAACCGGACGACCATGTAAAAAATCTCCAAACATGCGATTCGGTCATCCATTTGACCATCATCATAACAAACCGCAATTAATAATTGAAACACGTTGTTTTATGCCACGAGATAAACAATGAATTACAAATTAACGTACGACCTAAAAACACGCGTAAATTTTTCATATGTATTGATTTAAGACGCACTTGAAGAAAAACAGATTCGCTTAAAATTAAAGGCGCTTTGTTTAAAGTTCAGTTTGAAAGTTAACAAAAGCTTCATTTTATTTATAGCGGGTTTCCGTTAGGTATATTTTTAGGGTATCGGTAGGTAATAAAGGAAAGGCCGACATGGGCGTTGAGAGTTACGTAGATATTGTAGGTAATTTATCAATTGAAGTTGAAGAATGACGTCAACGTGTCGTGAATTTTTCAAACATTTTCATTCATTTTCCTAGAACTGATTAACCTTTACCTTACACACCTGTCTACTCTAGAAATTCCTCTAACGATGATAAAGTAATTTGGTATAATGTTCAGTGCAAAACAATGAAATTGTTTAAATTGTGGGCCTTTTAAAAACCATTTTCCGTTTTTTTCTCATAGTGTGAGAATGAGAATCAAACAACGTGAAAATAGATCCAAAGCGAAACGCATGTGCACGATTTTCCCCCTCGACTCTCGCGAGCTACATAAAAGCGTGAGGTTCAATTTATTTTTATATTCGCACATAACCCACGCACAGACGTAGAAGAAAACTATCAAATTGTGAAAGTGCAAGTGAATTGTGTAACATATTGAAGGTTCTGCAATAGGTAGGATCAGTTTGTTTTGCCCTTAACTTCACCCTTATGTTGTTTCCGCCCGTTTGACGATTCGAGGTTGAGTTCAGTAATCGGTGGCTTGGAAGGGAGGGAATTTCAAATTCAAGTGCATCGCATTAAGGTCGAAATTAATTGAGCGAGCCTCACTAAATTTTCAATTTTCGAAAATTTTCAACGGCTCGTTTACGATCGGTTAAAACCGATTAATTTGGAAGCCGTTTTCATTTTTAACCTTGTTGCCGGACTCATTTTATTTTAAGGTTAAACTGACGCGAGCAACATTGCAACATCAAGAATATCACGCTTATTTTTAATACAGTTGGGGAGTATGAGTAAATTGCAATTTGTAAGTTTAATTATAACGAACTTTTGAGCAATACTCTTATGAAATTACGATTATAAATAAGCTTGGCGACTTTCATTGTTAATCTTTCATATATAATTAGACGTGTATATGCTATAAATATGTCTCGACTCTTCAAATAGGTTTGGCGAGTTTTGGCCTCCAGTAGGCCATAGAAAGTTTTCGCTGAATTAAGAAATGTACTTAAGGTTAAAGCAATTCCTCATGCGAAGCAAATGCAAGTTTTAAATTAATTTCATTTGACATTTGAATTTCGATACCTACTGTCGCTCACTGAAAATTGCAACACCGCACCATAAAAGGCACATTTACATTTAGGGGTCAGAAATGTCGTCAATTGTCTACTCCCCATCGAAATAAAATTGTAGGGTTCGGACTAAATTTACTTGACTGAAAATGAATGCCTTTTTTAACGGATGCGAGTCTGTCAGTTTTTCACTAAACTTTTATAATCCGCTGGAAATTTCGTGGAGCGATTTGGCAACACTGCATTCGGTCTTCAGTCGTAACAGAGGGTGACCTTTGCAGTGTGCACGCGCGTTGCTGTATATCATGCGCTTCTTACCACCTTCCACTTGCACACACTGTGGTCATCAGTGGTCACGTATTAAATCCACGGTTCGCTGTAGTGATTATGAGACTGACCTTTAATTATGACACAATTGGAGAAGAAACTAGAATTTCATCGACATCTTTCCTAAATCGTTTTTATCAATCAATATAACGAAAATTAGACCATCATGATCAAGGCTAGGCATTATAAAGTATATAGAACGAATTAAATGTCCGAAATGGTATTTTCGTATCACTTCTTGTTGGTAAAAGCGACCCTACATTCTAAACTTAAATGGGACACCCTGTATATTTTTACTTTTTTGGATTCTACAATTAGACACCCGGAACGTTTTCTTCAGTAAGTGCTACGAGGTTGGCCGAAAAAATAATTCAATTTTGTTTTTTACTCTAGGTGGCCAGCCGTCGACTAAAATCATTCTTCATTGGCTCTACGTACAACAAGAATCGATTTTGCCTAATTGATCCAATAACATGGATTTTAAACAATTTTGAAATGAGATTACAGTGGCTCATCAGGTTACCCTGTATATTTATCTTTCAGATTACTACTGTCATTTTTATGTTACCATATCGGTTAATTAGTGATTTTTTTGACCAACCTGGTATAAATTATCAAAAACGGCTGTCACGTGTAAAATTGTCTGTAGAATCAAAAAATGAAAAAATATACAGGGTGGACCGTTTAACATTTGAAACGTATGTTTTAATAGGAAAACATTATTTAGAACATTCAATTTACTTTTATTCATATTATCTACCAAAACTATCACCAATTTTACCAAAGTTACGGGGATGAGTTTACTCAATGGATAATTGCTTTATCCATCTCTATCTAGACACGCTGGAGGAATGGGTGGGACTATGCCACATTATCCACAAATCTATTAATAGTGGATTTATAAAGTTTTGACTTTTATTTGAGAGCTATGACTCCAAGAATCCCAAAATTTGGGCTCTTATCGAAAATTTAAAAAATGAACTCCCGTTGTGGCGAGCGCGTGTTCAAATAGATTTCCACCGAAAAATGCTGATAACTTCTTTTTTTAAATCGTTTGCAAAAAGTGCCAAATCTAATTTTGGATTTGGTATTTTCATGTTGAAAATTTCGTCCAAATAGGGCCCAAAAATGCCACACAGAACTTCAGGGCTTAAAATAAGCAAATGCGACTGTCACCCGTCTATGACTTCGTCACTAAAAATGACTTCAGAAGACCACAAAAACTAGTTACAAAAAAAATTAATTGCATTTATTTTCACAAACTTTTTATATTTTATTTATTAATAAACACTCGGCTTGTACAAATTACAAGAGACTCAAAATTTACTAGGTTCATAAACATCCGTAACAAAATTGAACCCTAACTTATTTCTAATACGGAAATGTCGAAACACTCGAAAAATAGTATATTAAAGTACAAGTGTCATTTGACGAAGATTGTCGCACGAGGTAGTTTGCCGCATAAGCCGCGTAGCGGCGAATGCGGCAAAAGCCGAGTGCGACAAGTACACAAATGACACGTGTGCTTTATACTATTTTTTCTATTTCGACTTTTATTTTAAATAATAAATTATACAAATTATAAATATTGCCTTTAGGCGTTGTTAGGCAATTTTAAACTATATATAAGGCGCTTTCTTTCGGCTGCTTAGCAATCATGATTTCAAAATCGTGATTCGTAGGATCACGTTTTACGAAAGAACGCGCGAATTTAAATCAAAGTATGGTTAAGTTTACGTAGTACACATTTGCATTCGAATTACGCATGTTTTGTTTGGATTATGAAAATAATTTAAATACAAGTGGGAGTACAAGTACAATTATGCCCCTCTTCAGTTACAAATATTGACTAATCGAACATTTGAGCAAAAATATCCTTGCATTTATAGGTTAGGAATTCGTGATCATAAAACTTTTATGTTCAGTTTGTTCACGATTTTAGCAATCATGATCATAAGATCACACTTCGAAAGAACGTGATTTGACAATCCAAACGCGTTTGGATCACCGAAAGAAAGCGCCTATATTATATCATTCAGTGTATGTTGGTAATAGACACAATTCATTTATTTTCACGTTGGCTAACCTGATTCCTGTATTTTCAAACTTCAAACTTTTAATTATTTGGTCATAATTCCATTTTGCGGCAGTTATGATGAATACGGATGACAAATACGTCTCTTGTACCCCACCAGAGACCCAAGAGATTGCCAATGAAGCGACGTTAAATTTACTGCCTGTAAAATCGAAAGTAAAGTACGAGGAGTACAAAATTTTTGAAAACTGGCTGGCCGAGAAGGGAGTTCAAAAAGTAAGCAAGAATGTACTGCTGGCATATTTTACTACGCTAAGTAAAAATAAAAAAAGTTCTGCCCTTTGGAGTATATATTCAAAATTAATCGGAATTAATACAATCGGTCAAGTTCCTCGTACGTTATTTACACTTTACAGGTTATGTTTAGTTTTGATTTGACGGATACCGTTGACAGCAAAAAAGCGAGGGGTACCAATCCAACAAAATAAAAAAAATAATGCGTTTCTATTTCTTTCAGCACCATTTCTGTCTAGAAACGCACGCAAACTGGGCCAATCAAGTACGGTTTCGGTATTGTTTCCACATCGAAATAGAAAAAGGTCATTTTAGTACCCCAATGTCGCAGTTGGATTGAGAGACCAGCAAACAAGTAGTTAAAGAATATTTTCCGACACTTGAGGTTTTACGTCTATGGGAATACTGAGTAGTGTTGCTAAGTGGGTTAGAATGCAGGAAAAGTTAAAATGGCAAAATTCGGCTAAGCGAGGTCGGATTCGATGGCACCACCACTAAAAAAATGTACCTTTGTGCCGCCTATCTGTCTATGTCTGACTCCCGGTTGGAACATAAACTCTGTGATTATGACCCCACTTTTCCAGTTTCATTTGAACATTAGAATCTATTTTTTCAACTCAGTTAGAAACTTCATTAATTAAATTTACCTTAAAACGAAACAACTGAGTTAATACAAAAAATCACATGCAATATAATTCTAAAATTCAACCCCAATTTTCTCTTAAAGACTCGGTTGACTAGATATAACTCAAATATTTACCTTAAATGTAACTTAGTAGACAACACGACTTTTTCATTTTAATACGACTCTTCCCTTATTTTTGCGGTGACCTGGATTGCAACGTCTGTCTTTATGGAACTGGGTTTTCGTAAGAGGATCTCTGTTTTTTTAATGGAAAAATATGCCGTTTTAACAGGTATCGTAGACAGATTTAAGAGCGTGTTTCAATTTTTTTTTACGGTGGTCAGTCCCGTAAACTGTATTTTCGCGAATTGACTCAATTTAAATTTTTTCTTTGAGTGGAGGTTAAGCTCCTAGGTCCTTCGCGATTTAGTTAATTTATTCACCTAATCCAAAGGTAAAACCGAGGGTAAAACTTTCCGCACAAAATCTTACTTAATCTCTACTCCCTTTTTTTATGTTTCCGCACGCCTCAAAATGGCGCTAATGAGCTCAATCGGTCATCTTTAGTTATTGGGCAATATAATTTGGTTGACCCAACGCATTACGCACGGGTTGAGGCTATTCAATCGCAACCCACGGCCGGTTTTAAAACTTTTAAACCTAGGTATTCTGATTGAGCTGTTTTGGTCACGTAAAACCCATTAAGATTGTATTTTACCACCGGTCAGGCTGGCGTTGGTATCTTTCCCTTCCATTATAACGGGTCATTATGCATCCGGAAACCATCAACTCGTAAAATAAAGATCGCCGATTTAATTCGATTGTCTTTTAACAATTTCAAAAATAATAAAAATGTTGGAATAAAGAACCCCGTAATGGAACCACTTTGTATTTGTACTTAACATAAACTAAAACTGATACGCTAACGAAATTCAACTTGCAACTCTACAAAAATTCGAAAAAATAAACCCCATTAAAGGGCGCCCGTTACAATACGTGCACGCCCTCCTCAGTTACTCCAAAATGAAAGAGTTTCGGACATATGTTTATACGAAGTCTTTTTCTTCCTTTGGTGTGAGGAACGTGCCCCCCACAGTTCGTAAAATTATTATTGAACCACCCTGTATAATTAAAAAAAATGCATAGCCACCGTTTTTTTTACTGTGGAAGATGAATTGTAGAATGTTCCCTGCAGTAATTGATAAACTACCAAAAACGGATTACAGATTAGTGCTAGACAATTTTTCCGACATTAATATTATTATTCACTAGTTACGACCATGGGGCATGGTTCAATGCTTTTGATTTGCGGTACGTACTATTATAGGTGCAGCCCGAAAAACAAGCATGTTGATGGAAGATTGTCTCGGTGTGCTCTGAAAAATTGGCACTTTATTTCTTTGGCTGATTAAAAAAATTTGACAAAACAATTTTAGAAAATTGCTGCATATTGGCAAATCTAATGTGGGCCTACGCATCTCTCCAGTAGGTACTTTATTGAGTATTATCGTGAAGTAATTTTTATGACATGTGTTCTGACGATTTTTTCTGGGCATGGACACGCCCGTTTAGATAACGATCTGGGTTAGCGGCCCATAAAAAAATGGGACTCGGTATTAACTTCCTTTTTTCTACGTTCCGACACTCGAAAATAGTGGTAGGTAGAGGCATGGGACGTTTACCATAATCTGAACGTTGCGAATTTGACCTTCAGATCATCTTCGAAGGCAAATTTCTGAAAGGGTACCATTTCATTTGGTTTGCGGGACGCTAATGTTGAAGGATTCGTGCAGTCGACGCCTATGTAGAATGCGCACAAGTGCAAAGAGAAAAAACAATTCCGGTTTTATAGCACGTAAATTATTCCCGTTCTTCCAGTAAATTTGTCAGAGACTATTTTAAGAAGATTACGGTTCAATTCGCATACCTAAGCTCTGCTGTAGGTACCTAAATGTGTTTTACCAATGACACACTTTGTTAGAAAACACACAGTGTAATCAAACTGCTAATATACCTTGTACACATTTATCCCTTCCGCTAATTAGGTAAATTGATTGAAATCTAGTTTTTTTGAACCAGTTTTCACCACGATTTCCTTTAGTCAGCTAATCATTTCGTTCCATATTGCGGCCGCTTTTTACATATTCCCTGAAAGCTTGCACGTAAACATGGAAGACGCTATAACTTGTGTTTATTTTAGGAGAGAAGTTTACGGACGTCACTAGGGCACAATGGGCAAATCCGATATTATAATCACGACAACCAAAATCGAAATGTCGGAGACGGACAGGCCGAAGCTGTTCACCATAGGTCCATGCCAGAAGGATCCAGACGAGTACGGCTCGGGCGGCTTAAAACTGTCGTCCGATGTCGAAATGTACACAAATCAAGCCGCTGGGCATATGACAAACGGAAAAACAATCGGTAAGTCGCATCAAAGGTCTGTGTGGTATTTTACTATCCCGTAATACCATAGCAACAGGTTGGTGGATGACGTCATCAGTACGTCCCATTTAGTATTCCTGGACTGGAGGTTTGGACGTTTCGAATTCGCGTACTCATTTGTGTCTTCCAAACCGCAATCATTACCCGCGATGTGGTCTCTCAAACCACTGTCTTATTTTGCATCTTTTTCGTCATGAAAACTTCCTTGAACAGCACGAACGCTGCAATCAAATGTCATTGTCGTCGTCTCCCTGCAATTGCTCCTCGATTTTATTATACTTATTCATTTCAATACGAACCACCAATTGGAGTTTGTTATTTAAAAAAATCAAAAATTGCAAAAACACGTCTATTTAGATAGATATGGGAAGTCGAGGAGGAAGTTTAATGGAAGGTTTACCTTAGTTTAGCATTTGCTCCCGCACCCCCACTATATACAACCCCAAGATTAAGGAAAACTGTACTGCCCTGAAAAGTACAACAACAAAATTCCTCATTTTAAAGAAAATTAAAGGAGATGATCCGGATTCGCCCAACTAGATGTACTGGTTAGGCTGTTTTCTTGTTGCCAAAAGGGCCGACGGGAAAATCGATAGAAAACCCTAAATGAATGCGGCTCTGATTTTTTTTAAATTCCATGCTATTACACAAAATGGCGTAATCCGCCTGTAAGAAAGATGTGATTTAGAAATGTTATTGCGCACAAATAGACGTTCAACAGTAGTGATACAGAGCCGTACCAGGACCGTTCAAGGTGGCTCACCACCTGGCGGTAACCTTGGCAACTAGGCCAATGTGAAGTTAGCGCGTCACGTAGTTATATGACCTAGTATATGACCCTTGAAAGTAGGTCAAGGTGCAAGGGCATTCGTTTTCAAGATCATCAAAAGTTAATGACTCCATTTTTGTCTTGTCATATTTCACCTTCAACGACCCCATTTTTTGCGGCACCACATAATACTTTTAAGGTCATTAAAGGTCAATCGACTAATTTTTGTTGTCATATTTTATTTTCAAGGTCACTTTTCATTTTCTTGGGTTTTTAAGGTAGTGCTCTGCTGAGTTCATATCAACCTGGCAGAACATGTCATAATTTAAAAAAAAGGAGCATGTCATTCGGGAATAGGGCACTTAATTAGCACCTAATTATGCAATATGTTTGATTGTGTCCTGCTGACCTTGCTCTGCTAGGTGAATGGACATGACCTCGATGCCCCTTTCGGTCGGCCGCTTCCAAAAATGGGTACAATATTTGCCCTTCAAATAATGACCTTCAATTTATTAGTTAAGATTCACTCGTGCAGTTCCGACTGATAGTAGTTTCGTGCAAATTGTTTCTCGCATGGAAACTCCCCAAAAAAAACTGATCGCGTGCGATACAGTGCAAAAATATCTGACACGAATATTCATCTAATGTCCTAAATCCTTTCACAGTACGGCGCGATCGCTCTTAACAATTCTTCACGCAAAATATGGTCTCCGGCTTAAACTAAATTTTTTCCCTTGCATTTCGACGCGACCACTCCGCACAGCTTTGACTGTTCCTAATCGCTCGACGCGCACGCAATCATGGCTTCGCGTGTATTGCCCCACGGCTATCCCTGAACGAGTTAAATTCGCACCACTCAAATTTTCCATTCCTACCCATTCTGGGACATGCAACCTTCTCCACCAATGAAATTCATTGGTTCTAGCCAACTTTCGTACACATTTACTTCGACAGGACCGTATCAGAAACCGGCCCTTGTAGTAAAAATCCATTATCACGGCTAAATTTGCAGTCTTACTTCTATTTTCATGCAAACCAATCTCCAATAACCAGCTTTTTGGGTTCGTGTGCTGATCATCAAGAAAAGTTTGTCAAATGAGCCACTTTTGGTTAAATTCAAAGAATGTTGAGGGGCTAACTTAATCTGAGTATTTCTAGCCCCCCCCCCCCCAATTTTATTTAAAGTCTGAATTTAACAACAACTATTCAGCCCTGACTTGTGCAATGCATGTAATAAAATAGCAACCGCGCAAAGCAAAAGTTGATATATCTACCTAACCTACTTCAAAGGCCAAGTTGTTATAATTAGTGGTTTCAGTGGACTGCAACAACTAACAACCCAGTAGGGCGTAAAGGGCTGCAAAGAAAGCTATTGTTACTATTGTAGTGAGTAGGTATTGCGGTACTTGACCGTGGGAAAATTTTGGGGATCAAGGGAAAAATATTTCAGCCGTTGACCAGGGTCAAATTTTGCCAATTGGCCCTGGGTTCAAGGTTAAATTTTGTCAGTTGGCCCGGTGTGCCAGATCATATTTATGCAGTTGACCCGGGCTGCGAGATCATATTCCGGCAATTGGTCCTGGGTACGAGATCATATTTCAGCAGTTGGTCTGGGCGTGCGAGATGATGTAGGCATGCGCCAAGCTCAAGGTCATTCGCATCATGCTGAAGGTTATTGACCGTTTAAGTATCATTGACCTCTTTGAATGCGCAGCCAGATCCCTAACCTGAACACAAATTCAACGGAAACAGGTCAGGTTAAAATAAACAGGCCTATTTTTGACGAACAAACCTGTTCTAAGTGAACAGACCTGTTTCAGGTGGGCAAACCTGTTTCTGATGTACAGACAGCTGTTTCTGATGGATAGACGTGTTTATTTAACTGTTTTCTGGAAAAATACGTGACTGGATTTGATTCCGAAAGTACCAAGTCTACAGATTGAACATCTTCAGGTGTGATAAAAATTCCTCTTCACTACGCGCACACTGTCGCTACCCTCCTCACCCACGGCACCTTCTTCATAACTTACCGATTTTCGTTTCCTAGGAAACTAGGATTCTGTTGGGGACGAATATTTTGGGCTGATTTCGTTTCCGAATCCAAATCTGCTAGGACCAGGAGAAATTTTAATTGGAGAAATACAAGCGATGAACTGTTATCAATTTATGATTGTACATACTGATGATGAAATCCCCCCCCCCCCCAAACTTTGTTCCCACGGACTGCAAATGAAAACGGGTAACATACCAACATACAAATTACCAGTTGCAGTTCTTAACTACGTTTTTACATACAGGGCTGCTCAAACAAAACGGTACCGTCCTAAAGCCGATTTTGAAGACCAAATGCAGCGAAAAGGAGTTCTATGAGGAAATAAATAAAAGCAATGACGATTGCTCAGTGCAATTAAAGCAGTTCGTTCCTCAATACTGTGGTACAAAGACCGTCACGTTCGACAACAATAAAATCGACTGCATTGTCTTGGAGGATTTGACCAAGAACTTCAAGCAGCCCTGCATATTGGACGTTAAAATCGGTCGGCAGACGTGGGCGCCGACTGCCTCCTACGAAAAAATGATGCGCGAAGATGTAAGCTATTTTTAATACATTTATAATCATTCAGTTTTTTACCTTCTTAGAATAAATATCATGAAACTAAGCGTGATTTAGGAATCTGTATTCCTGGATTTTTAGTGTACGACGTTGCCAGTGGGAAGGTAGATCGTTATGATAAGGATTACGGGAAGACGCTCAACAGAGAAAGTATTAAAGAAGGTACGTATTTGGTTCATTTTGCATTGCTCTAAGACAAGGCTGTTGCAGCTTTAAAACTTTTTCTCAATGCCAACGTTGGTCTGAACAGAGATCTGCTGCTGCAGTTTGTAGTCGAGTTATGGAAAATACTGAGATGGGCGCGACTGGAAAAGAAGTTTCAGTTATTCTCGTCCTCTCTTCTGTTTGTTTATGACGCAAAGAGGCTAAAGAAGAAGGTGGTCGCACAACACGCTACGGAAAAACCGCTCAGAGAAACCCGCAATCAGTCTCTGCCATCGTACGATACCAATCTAAAACGGTTTAATCTCTACAAGCCTTTAAGTTTACTCAAACTGAACGATTCCGTCCCAACCGGCTTTAGCGGCCTGTTCACGAAGGAAGGACCGATTTTGTGTTCCCTTCCCTCGAAGATCAAGCACTTCTGTTCGACGAGCGTTAGAGATAAAACTCGAAGATCATCGGAGCAGGTTAACCGGTTACGGCGCGTGCACTCGTTCCAAAACAATTACGACAAAGATTTACAAAAGATTAGAAAAGATTACAAGGATATGTTACGTACTTTGGTCGATGAGGAAGAGTGCGAGACGTGGGCGGTCGTCAAGATGATTGATTTCGCTCACGTTCATACGATAGCTCACAATGAAGTCGACAGGAATTATTTGGAAGGAATCGAAAGCTTAGTTAAATTGTTTGAGGAGTTTTTAGGTGAAACTGGTAATTCGTAATAGCTGTAGATTCTAGTCTAGCGTTTGTGTTTTGTTTGATCTCAGTGCCATTCTATTCCAATCACTTTGTATACTTTTTCTAAAATAAATGACACCAATTGTTTTTTATTTTTGTGTATTACTGTCAAGCCTATAACAACTATGCAATTATTGATACTAAATTGCACATGGCGCTGATAGGCCTCTCCATCCTTTGGCAAGTTGACTTAAATTGAAGTAAAACTCCATACAATGCCATATAAAAAAGATCAAAGTGTTTCATTCCTTGGACACCCCGAGAGATACCATAGCTCAGGGTTTATACTGACCCTCTTCAGCCAGCGAACGGGAATGTAAGGATGGGAATGAGTTAGTGTACTGAGAGGGAAGAGTATTACTCCAGCATTCACCTCGTCTGACAAAACCCCAGGCGGAGCAGTCGGCAGCGGGATTCGAACCTAGAACCCCCTGAATAGCAGTCTGAAACGCACATATATATATGGAAACGCAACCTCTGCGCCACCGGCTTCGGTCAAGGCCATATACCAGAATCCTGAATTTATTTACAGTAGGCTTAGTACAGGCACTATCAAAAATCAGAATGAAAATCACTTGACAATAGTATTTTACATTATTAGCCAGGTAAGTGAGTTTTTACTGGCGATAGGAGAAGTTGACTGGCGAGCCGTTAGGCGAGCCTGTCATCTCCTAGAGCCAGTAAAAACTATTACCTGGCGTATAATGTACAATATTTTATTTGTTACTCATTTGTAAACGTAAATAATTAGTTCTTAAATTGATCTTGAAGAAATGTCTAAAATATCATGTGATCCATGTAACGGAGACTTCGCATTAATTCTGGCCAATGAAATTACTAGATTACTAACTTGTAAAATTTTTACAGGTCTGCTGTCAGTTTTACAAGTCTGCTGTCAGTTTTACAAGTCAGTAGCGTTTAAACATGACGTTTACCGGTTTGCGTTTTGTCTTGTTAATCAACCGAGTAACAAATAATAGTTATTTACATATGAGTATGGTAAATCAAGGTTTACGTTAGCGAGTGAGATGTTTACTGCCGAAGCGTAGCTGAGGCAGGAATTTCGAAACGAGTAACGTAAACTGATTTGACATACAAATAATGTAAAACATTTTATATCATATTGCTCTATTTCTATTAAAATACCATTTTGATTAGAATGTTGTAGGTACACATTAAAATAAAAGCAAAAGTCGATCACTTGATTTGTTTGATGACAGTAGTTTGACAAATATCAATGCATACGTTTAGATGGATGTCAGTTACGGTTGCTAGGCAAAATTTCCAGTCTGGTAAAAATTTTCAGTCTGGTAAAATACGATTTACCAGACTCAAATCAGTCTGGGAAAGCGGCGATTACTAGATAGTATGAAATAAAGGAAATTTACGTAAAGCAAAACAATCACGTCATATGATAAGAAGATGGATAATAGTACATTATAGGTATATCAAGGTAGAGAAGTACAGTATTATTGCCTGAGCACCAAGATTACATCTCGCGGCGCTTGCGCCGAGGGGTGTAATGTGCGAAGGCAGTAATAGACTTCTCTACCGTGGTATATATACTATTTTTTTCACTACTAGCACTTGAAATCCTCTAAATTAACATATTATACCTATTGATAAGAAAGTGAACGGTTGGATAGAATTTTTTGTTTATTAATTTAACATGTCAATCAAGTACGTAGACGTACAAGTCAAACAGGCCGTATTTTGTTCTTTCATTGAGATATTTTCAAAGAGTATTTTCGTTCGAATTTTTTCAAAATATGATAATTTTAGGTATGTAATTTCTCTGGAAATGGCGGATGGTGGCAATTATTCATTTTAGAGAACTTGTCCAAACGTTTACCTATTGAGCGAAATTTCGGGTTGTGTTTTCTAAAAGTGACAGCGTGACAGTTCTCATTATTGACTACTAGTTAATAATGTCCACATTATTAACCACTTTGAACAAATGCCGAGAAAGCCTACTTTACAAGTGGAAAAAAGGTTAATAATCATGTCATCAGACGCTAGTAGCGAAAAAAATTTTTTTATATAAAAAACATTTATGAGTACAAAGTACAACGAAAAATGCGTAAAATTATATTGAAATACATGAAATTGGAGTTGAAGTGTGTGACAGAAATAAAGTGTTGAATTTCACCCAACCTGCTGGTCTTTTATTTCAAAACAATCACGTTTACCTATATAATGTTCTGAAAATCTTATTATATCCAATGCAATCGATTCTAGATAAAGATAGGTAGGCAATAACACAAATATAAATACATCTGGGATTTCAATGTAAAATTCATAACATATGCGATTATATTGGCTCCCCAAATTATTTTAGAGCAAAAATGTATTAAAGTTTTTTTACGCCAATCAACGTATTAGTTTTCAATAAAAATAAAACGCGCATCTTTTTCAATAATCTGCGATGCCATGGAATTTTCTAAAACAAAAAGATATCCAGTTATCAATTAGCAGCAGTTCGAAATGGATTTTATGATCGACTTGGTTACTGTCTTGCAGGTAATGGTGACTTATTCGAGCATTTATTGTAAATTGTTATATTAGGAAACCGTTCTTAGAAATTTGGTCTTTCTTTATGTTGAATTCGTTGTTCTACATCTAATAGGTACTTTTTGACAGAATTTGATTTGTTTTATAGCAGGAAATTCCATGGCATGACGGATATTGGCGTAGTTTTTGTATTATAAAATTCCATGTCATCACAGATTATTGAAAAAGATGGGGGTTTTATTTGTCCAATTTTCCGTCTTTATTATGCAAAAAATTGAAAACTAATACGATTGATTGACGTAAAACATTTTTTTATACAAAAAACCTTAATACATTTTTGCTTTAAAATAATTTGGGGAGCCAATAATCGCATGTTATGAATTTTACATTGAAATCCCTATGATGAGTTATGCAAGTCACCACCCTGTATATGGTTATGGGTATACTAGAGTATACCCTAGTTCTGCGCAGTTGCCGGAACAGCCTTAACAGAAAATGGGTTTAAGTACTGATTTACTGATATGGTTTTCGACTTAGAGAAGGAAAGAGGTTTTCAATGACTTCCTAGTAATATGCGCACGCTTACTGGATTTCTCAATCGTTTAATTTTTTTTCACTACTAGCGTCTGAGGACATGATTATTAACCTTTTTGACTTGTAGTCAATAATGAGAACTGTCACGCTGTCACTTTTAGAAAACACAACCCGAAATTTCGCTCAACAAACGTTTAGACAAGTTCTCTAAAATTAATAATTGCCACCAACCATTTCCAGAGACATACCTAAATTATCACATTTTGAAGAAATTCGAACGAAATTACTCTTTGAAAATATCTCAATGACAGAACAAAATACAGCCTGTTTGACTTTTACCTCATCCACGTACTTGATTCACATGTTAAACATTAAACTATAATAAACACAAAATTCTGTTCTGTTCACTTTCTTATCAATATAATATGTTAATTTAGAGGACGTCAAGTGCTAGTAGTGAAAAAAATAGTATATATACCACGGTAGTATTCTTGTCTGTGATTGGTTAGCTCATAAAGTTTGTCCACGATTCGGGAATGCAGCTAAACTTCAACTTATCCCTATCGTATACGATCATGACGTCATGGCAGCCGGTCACATCACATGCACATCACGGAGCATATCGACTAACTTCGGGAATCGATGCCCATATCTTTACTATGCATCAATGGAAAGAGCATAAAAACGGACAAAAAAATGCACTTGCAACATTTTTCTAAAGTGGACAGTTTTTTTTAGTTTTTTTTGTAAATTTTGCAAGTACAATTTTTTACCCGAAAGGCAAACTTTTGGGCGGCCGAAGCCGATTGCCCCTTAAAGACGCGCGCCTTGCAAAAGGTGGTTTATTTCGCCTCTCCGAAAAAAAACAATATGTCGTCACGCAGGAGTTGGGCGCGTTTACAAGATCTCTCCGACACCAATTTGAAAACAATCGAACCCAAACTATAGAAGAAGATAGAAAAACACTGACAAATCCCCACGTTAGTATGACACTCGGGGATGGCGCACAGATGTCGCTGACTCCAGATTTTGAAGTCCCGTCCCTAAAGTTGTTCATTACATGACCCCGGTAGGTACATGTACAATAAATTGAACACTCCTCTTTCCACAAGCGTTCTTCTACGGGCCTGCATTTGCTGCCAGCCAGCCAACCATCCGGCCGAAATGAGATTAAAAGCTACCTTTTTACAAATAAAATTTCCAAAAAGCCGATAAAAGATAAGAGTTTGGAAAATATTGACTCTTCACAGCAACACTAACTGCAAGTAGAAGCTAAATGGAGAATGAGGTGTCGGAAAAGTCGAGACGCCCACGATTGGGACGATTCGAAGACCCCCTTGCAGGCAACCTAAGTGAACAGCTTCCGGCGTTTTATAGTAATATTAGTAAATACTATAGTATTTCGATTAAATTTTCTTCTCTACAATTTTTCTCCCTTGACATTTTTTCCTAAATGCTTTAGTTTTAGAGTTATTAAGCAAAAATTTCAAAAAAGGTAGATTTTATCCCACTTAGGGGGTGGGGTGGTTTTAGGGTGACGGGTTCAACGCCTTTTCGCTGGGGGTTCAGAGGGTGTTTAGACTTTTATAACAAAGCACATTGCCAAATTTCAGCTTGTCTCTAATTTGTTGAACGTTACCCATATAAAACGATGGGCCCTGTGCTAAAAGTGATAAGTTTTCTTTCAGCACCACCAGAAAGCCGAGAAAATATGACTAAAGCCCGATTCAGACTATGCAATTATTGCATGCAAATTTCGTGCATTTTGTTGCAATTTGCATGCTTGTGCACATTGTAGTTAATTGTTGCATGTGTATATACTTGCAAACTTTATTTTTGTGCAACTGCTAACATTTATGTTGGTAGTGGTACTTAATTGAATACTATTTTTTGATATTTTTGAAAATAAAACACCAGCGCATTTTTGAAAATGACATTTTTCGGTTTGTTGACCATAACTTCGGTATTTGTACAGTTACGAGAAACTCTGAAAGGGAAAACTTATTCTACATAAAATTCTGTAATCATGGCCCATTTTAAGCGACTTTGCATCTCTTGTGGACTGCGGTTTATGAGATCGCAAAAAACTCTGTATCTGTTGGTGGTTTTAATGAGTATTTAAACAAGGGTAACGGTATTACCTTATTTCCATTTGTATTTTATACCACTTGTACATCATTTTATTAATTTGTTAATTGTTTAACTGCATTTCACCTGATTTTTAAATATGCAATTTGAAATTATAATTTGATTATTTTCTTGTATTTGTGTTTTATGCCAGATTTTTCCCTGACCTTTCAGTATATTAACCAATAAATTGCAGCTATTTAAGTTCCCTCAAATACGATCTAAAATTGCTAATGTTTTGTGGTCCATAAAAGGATAAATATGGCAAAGAGTACATCTTTGAATATGGCAATTATGTCTACGTAATGAATCTCCCTGTATATGTGTAAATAAAGCACGCTTGCGACACGCTAAATGCCCCCTCTCTCTTGTTTCATCCAAGTTTCAAACCTTTACAAGGAATTCCTCCACTTGCTCAGCTGAAGGAAGTGGTGGTGGTGGTAAAAGTCCGCATTATTTATCGTCTCCATGTTGTTTTGTCGTTTATAGTTTAATTTTTCCAAAAATTTAGGCATATAACAATAGTATTCTAAGCATTTTAGTGTAATGGGGGAAGAAAATAATAAAGGTGCGCAATCAACAATATTTAGTCTCCCCTTCTTAAGAAGTTTATCAAATTTCAGAGAAAGACCGGCGTTCGAGCGAGCGAGAGCGCCGGAGACGGTCCCGTTCGAGAGAACACAGACGTAGGTCGAGGTCGCGAAGTCGTGAACAGCGCAGGAGACGTAGCAGATCTGGGTATGTACAAATTGTGTCAAATGCACCATCTGCATTTTCGTAAATAGTTCAAGGCATAAGAATCATTCGCGTCGTCGTAAGCCTTCCTTGTACTGGGATGTGCCTCCACCGGGCTTCGAGCATATCGCACCAATCCAGTATAAGGCCATGCAAGCGGCCGGTCAAATACCTGCGAACATTGTCGCCGACACTCCACAAGCCGCCGTGCCCGTAGTGGGCTCGACGATAACACGCCAAGCTCGTCGTTTATACGTCGGCAACATTCCCTTTGGCGTAACTGAGGAAGAGATGATGGAATTCTTCAATCAGCAAATGCACTTAAGCGGTTTAGCGCAAGCCGCCGGAAATCCAGTTTTAGCTTGTCAGATCAACTTGGACAAAAATTTTGCGTTTTTAGAGTTCCGTTCGATTGACGAAACGACTCAGGCGATGGCATTTGATGGCATCAATTTTAAAGGTAGTACTCCCTCCATTTGTATTTCGCCAAATTAACCTCGTTTGATACAGGTCAAAGTTTAAAAATACGTAGGCCGCATGATTATCAGCCTATGCCAGGTATGTCAGAAACAGCTCTGTCGGTACCAGCTGGCGTAATCAGCACAGTTGTGCCTGATTCGCCGCACAAAATATTCATCGGCGGCCTTCCCAATTATTTGAACGAAGATCAGGTACGTATTTGGGGCGATCGTCTCGATCAACAAATATTGTCTCATACAAGAGCAACAGTGTTGAAATTGTATCCGTTCTTGTATGAGAATAGTTTGTTGTGTATATAGAGGAGAATACCGAAGTTTAAGATAATTAGAAGAAAATAATGGAGGGTTAGCCAGACATTTTATTTCAGATGTTGCTCCATTCTTTCTCGTGTCGTTTTTAGATTACTTTTTCAAAATTCGAACTGTGCAAATTTCTTGGTCTCAGATTTTGAATTTCCAAACAAATTTTTCAATTATTGGCAAAAGTTAGACTGATCTGCTTTTTGGTTTTCTTTTATTGCAATATACAGGATGTCAACATGGATTTGCCATCTCTAACTTTTATATTTGATGCTTTCAATTTAATTATGGATTCCAATCTGTGGTTGATAGTAGCACAGTGTTCAGGTACTCCACGCCTGATTCAAGTTGTGAAATAGATTGAGCTAACTTTACATTAGGCTAGGCGGGATCCACTCTAAATGAAAATTACAAATTTCAAGTGGGCTGTTGTTACGAATTTATAAATTATATAAAAATAAACAAGTGACAATTGGAAATAAATTAAATTCCTCCTTTATGTGTGAGGTTTTTATTTTTCATATTAAAACAAATTTCTTGATCTCAAAAACCATTGGACATTATTAACGAAAGTTAAATTATATATATGGAGCTCTATTTAAAACAAAAACTGAGATACACACTTGAAATTTTTGATCTATACAGAAAAAACCTTTAAACTTCTAATATGAGAAACATCTAATTGAATTTGGAAGAATTGATATGGACCCGAAATCATCAAAATTTAAGAATAAATTTTAACATTATGCAATGGCTTACTTTATGAAATTTAATTTGAAACTAACTTTTTCGTTGGTTTTACATGTACATTAAAATAGACGTATTATTCCATGTAGGTACGATTAAAATTTGAAACCAAATACAGGGTGTTCCATTTTAAGAAATGTAACTTTTTGGTCCCATGATTTTGTGATCACACCCTGTATAATTCAAATTATTTTTTATAATATTTACCTTATTATACAAGGATCATGAGAGCATTCTGCGCAATTGTTAGCCCCCTCCCCCCTTACAGAACTGAATTTGTTACTAACTGTAAACAAAAATGGCGGAACATGAATTTACGCCCTAACTGGTGGCAGTTTCTATGCCTTAATATGCATAAACAATATAAAAATTGAAAAAAGACGGAGAATCTATGTGACAGTCTTGATTTGCTTAGATGCATAAAAACGTACAACTTCACATTGTGAGTATTTCTTTGACATTGCCATCAAACCCTCAGTGAAAGACAATTTTTTCTTTTGATTTTTGGTAAAGGCCAACGTTTTTTTTTAAATGGCTGCTACTACATCCTGAAACGCACTGTATTTATTTATTTATTTATTTGTTTAACCAGAAACCATATAGAATAAAAATTCCAATTACATGGCACTGGGGCTCTGAACAAACATTAGGACTTAAGATCTAATTTTATTTATTATTGAATTTAGGGGATCGTGAAAAAAGTCGATATCATTAACTGAGGACAACTTATTTAAAGTGATCAAGATCTTAATAAGTGGGGAAGTTGTGTTGTTAACTGCAAAAAAACTGTATAAGGTAATGTCAAAGATTAAGGAGACATTAATGATCCTACTGTAAAAACAACTGCTCTGAAATGTTCTGGTGAAATTTAAAGAGATTAAAAAACTTGATATACGTTTCATCAAAAAGGAGTGCCACTTTTATTGGAATAGAATTTCTTTTAAAAAAAGAAGGCCAAAAAGCGAAGAATGCGAAATTTGATTGGGCTCAAAAAAGGACCAATATCAAAGACATTCTGCTAGCATGGGTTTATTTTGAATAAATTGTGTCTGAGTCTTCAACTATGTGGTGTAATATATCTTCGGTTTTGGATACTGTGTCACCACGTCTCTGTTTTAATATCACCTTTATCCCTTACCATTTATTTTACAATGTATCAAAACGAGTAACTGTCTGTATGTGTGTTGTGCACTAGGTCCAAGTGCAGACAACTTTTTGACTTCAATTTCACCATAGGGATCTTTGTAAATTATCATGTTAGGTAATTATTAAAATATTTAGCAATATTGTATTGGGTAATAGTTTGAGTTGTCACATTGGATCCTTGAGGTATTCTAGAAAGAGTATTTAAGGCAGGTATTATATATTATATTATATTATCATTGGATAATAGTAAACAATATAGGCTCTGTATAGGGCCCCTGAGGTACCAATACCAAATTTCTTATTTATAAATGTCCGTATATACAAAATCAGTTTTACTCTTAATCTTAAAAATACAGGATGTGCATAAATGTGATGATATCAAGATTTTGTACGTTTGCGGTATGTTACGCTGGAGGGCTTTCATGATTGGTCATGTCAATAGTAGTGATAATCTACAGGGTGTTGTTTATTCATGAGTAATAGGGGGGTGAGGGTAGTAGAAATGAAGGTGACGTACTGATTTTAAAATGAAACTTTATACAATCTTTCAATAAATTCCAGAGTTAATGACTTTTTGGAGTTCCTACATTCACCAGAAAAGTAGAAACATAAGAGGCCTGTCCAAAAACGTTTAAATGTCTCGTATTGATCACAACTCTTCTCATTCTAAAATCTGCCAAATCAAGAAACATATAACTAATTCATAAGTTAAAAAACTGGAGTCAAAGCCTTCATTCTGATCCCAAGACAGCAAAATGCAGTGGTTTGCACAAATATACTTTAAAATGCAGATTCTTCTGGGTCATTTTTACTTAATTAAACTTTCAATTTGCAGAAACAAGCACTACTATAATGATCAGTGGATAATAGTAGACAAGCAATTCAATTCACAGTTATTTATTATACAAGACAATAAAGGAATGGTTTAACCATCGAGTGAAAGATGTTAATACTGTAGTTGTGTAGCTACGAGTGGATTAACCACGAGATGGTTGGTTTCCCATTATGGGCTTGTATAATACAAAACTTTATTTTATAGCAGGGGCCGTATAAATTATTATAACACATCTGAAAGTTATGAATTTAATTTAGACGTAAAAAATAGCAAGGCAAGGTTCTCCAGTCGTTTCCATGGAACAACATTGTTTTCTCTTCTAAACTTCATTTTATTTCGTACTCCGCTTCCCATTTTTAATAATGACATGCCACTAGAATGTGTCATTTCATCTACCCTTGCCGTTAAAGTGATCACTTTATCTACCTTAACCATGAATGTGACTTTAAAATGCAGTAGGTCTAATTTTTGCTTCTAATATAAAATTTATTTGGGAATTCGACGAGCGCGAGAGCTTAAATTATTCTAAATACAATCTTCGAATCGAGATATGATTTCAGGAAATTTTTAGCCCTGGAAGCTGTAAATTCGGCAAAGTCCACATTTCAGCTTATCTTTACAGGTGATGCGTCAAATCGAGTTTCTATTTCAGCAAACTTTCAGGTTTTTTTAGTGATTTTTCAGCTTGATATTCCGCCACTGTTTACGTTACGATTAATGCGTCTTTTTGTAATATTGTTACGCATTGTTACGATTTAAACTGTTGCTGTAATTGTTTAAATCGGCGAGGTATGCGTAATTGAATTATGGAGTTTCGCGTAAATCGTAACTGCGGCGATAATTTTCAGCAAATAGCAAAATTGTTTTTTGAGTGTGTTTTCAGCTATTTCAGCATAGAATTTTGGAAATCGGTAAAATTCCAGTACAGTTTCAAATTTTGTTTTTATCGTCAATTTTCGGTTTTTCAGTTTTCAGGTTTACTTATTTGCAGGTTTTTCAGATAAATTCCTCTGCATGTGTATGAGTATCAGGTATAAATGATTGCAGTAGTAAATTTTAATAATAAATTTTGTATAAACTTTTTACTCATACATTATTTGCTTGTTTGCCCTATAGCTAGGGTTTGGGACAAGGTCGTTATTATGAAATCACTGCCAATTGATCCCTTGTGGATATGCAGGCAAGTTTGATCCATTACCTGACATAAAAATTAACAAAAGTAAAATGAAATAGAAACACTTAAAGAAGCGTAAGTAGATTGAAAGTACTCGTAAATTCGAAATTGTAATCAAATCCATTTCAATCTTACCGTCGTAGATATTAATAGCAATTAGCAAAATACGCATTCGAAGTCGATACGTATTTTGCTAATGTAGAATTCATTTCTTAAACAAAATTTATGAACTGAATTCTTTGTCACGCATGCGCGAACGCGCGACTCCTAACCTAATAAATAACAATTTGTAGGTTAAAGAGTTGCTAATGTCATTTGGTCAACTGCGCGCCTTCAATCTGGTGAAGGATTCTGCCACCGGTCTTAGTAAAGGTTACGCATTTGCTGAATATATCGACATTACTATGACGGACCAGGTGAGTTCCTTAGCGTACAGTACATTCTTAATTGACCCGAATTTCGTCAGGCCATCGCCGGTTTAAATGGAATGCAACTGGGAGATAAGAAGCTGATTGTACAGAGGGCGAGTGTCGGTGCGAAGAATACCACGATTATACCGAGTGTACAGATTCAGGTGCCCGGGCTCAGTTTGGTCGGCGCGTCCGGACCCGCAACCGAAGTGCTATGTCTTTTGAATATGGTAGGTGGTCAATAGTTATGAAAGTGCAGAAGGACCTGGAAACCATTACCATTGTTACGACCTGTGTGGCGCAGTAGCGTGACTGTGGTACTAAGGGTTCGGGCGTGGATATTTGTAAATGTATAGTGGATTGGGTTGGGAGAGCAGCCTTTGGCTGAAACCGGGTTTCAAAAATTCAAAAATCAAGACCAAAAATAAATAAATAAAAGTTAAAGATTTAAACTTTAGCCAATTCACAATTGGCAATTTGGGTTCGAATCCAAAATGTTGAGTATCAAACCTAAAATTTCAGGTTAATAATTGGAAAGGCCTAAATCCTAAAACTGTTAAAACTCGGAAACTCGCAAGCTGAAGTTATGATCAGGGTGTTAATACTAAGTTGTTACACCCGAAAACGGCAGTTAGAACTCATTAAAACAAACAACTTTTTTTCTAATTTTTGATTTGGTGCCTCGGTTTGAAGTTATTGGCGTTTTTTTGTTTTTCGAAAAATCGTCATAACTCCCTTATTTTAAGGACTATTGAAAAAAACAAAAATTTTGTATTTGTAATTATTTATAATTATTTTTTATTTTTACAAATAATCAAATCGCGATTGAAAAAAAATTTCAAAAAACATTTTTTGATAACCACCCCATCGATTTTTGAAAACAAAACATTTATAAAATCTCTACATTATCTACTACAACATTTGTCCTAAACATTTTTTTTCAATCTACCCTATTTTGGAAGTCACAATTGAAAAAAAAAAACAAAAGAACGCCAATAACTTTGAACCAGGGCACCAAAACTAAAATTGGAACTAAGAAAAGTTGTTTATTTTAATAAGTTCTAACTGCCATTTTCCGGTGTAATGACTTAGTATTGACACCCTGTATAGAGGACAGCTGATTTGCGCGCCATTTTGGGGTCTATTGACAATGGACACTTGCAATAAGTTCCATGCCGTGCATGTATTGTCTTATTATTTTGAGAAAAACCATTATTTTTTTTAACATTTATTAATGCATAAAGACCTTGCAGCTTAAAACACTTTTGGGACCCATAACTGCGCGATTGTTTTCTCCAATCCAATGCACTTAATGGGCTCCAAAATAGCGGATGAGTCTGCTATCTTAATCAAGTACCTACTGTAGTTTGTGCAATTGAGGTTAGAGTCACTTGGTAGATCGATACTAAACAACAAAATCCATGACCCCTCTGTGGCATTTTTTTTGGTTAACATTTGTTGTTCTTAAGGTCACGCCGGATGAGCTAAAGGACGAAGAAGAATATGAAGACATTTTAGAGGATATCAAAGAAGAATGCAACAAGTACGGTGTCGTGCGAAGTATTGAAATTCCCAGACCTATCGAGGGAGTCGACGTACCAGGATGCGGAAAGGTTCGTCCCTTTTGAATATTTCTCCGCCCGTATTCGACTAACCGCTATCTTTTCAGGTATTTGTCGAGTTTAATTCGGTTTTAGATTGTCAGAAAGCACAGCAAGCGTTAACGGGGCGAAAGTTCAGTAATAGGGTTGTTGTCACTTCGTATTTTGATCCAGAAAAGTATCATCGGCGAGAATTTTAAGTGTAGTTTTAGGGAAAAGAAAATGCAGTTTCTCGCGCTTAGTATTGTATTCTGAATTATAATTGCGTTATTATGGACTACAAAACATTCTTCAGTGTAAATGGAGCTTGTGAAATTTTAATTAAGATTTCTGTAAAATATTTTATGAGACAAATCTGTTTTTGGAACAAAATTAACTTCCAATTAAACTGTAATCAGTGTGTAAGAAATATTGCCGACACTGTTTTTGCTTCTAGGTCCAAAAAACTGTTTCTTTTTGTTTCGAAGTGCATTTTCAGAATTTTTTTATTTGAATTAGTTACAGTTAGTTGCAGGTAGGTGTTTGCAATAGTATCAGTTCTTTTTCAAATTTAGGTACCATTAGAGACTGCGCGCTACAAGTATGAGCATTTTGTTAGATAATGACTACTGCAATAATCTGTTCGCATACTAAAGATGTTTGTCAATCTAATTTTGGTGTTCAAGAATGAAGCATTTCTTTTGCTACTTTTGAGTTGAGCCATGAGGCATACATAAATATTCTTTTCTAATAAAAGGTACAACAGGTAAGTCTGCCAAAAAAAAGTGGTGGAAATAAACATGAGGTCATAGTTTCGGTTGGGACTACATCGCACCCAAGTTTCAATATTTGCATTTCTTAAATTTTTCCCAAAAAACGTAACGCTTTTCCGAATTTGTTCTACATTCTGACCTTAAGATTGCTCCTTCCCAATTGAAGGATGTGAAAAAGTGGTTTAGAAGAGTCGTACCTGAGCTTTGAACATGAAACATTTAAATTTAATTTTTGACTTTCCGACTACAAAGTATGTGTAAAGGAAAGTATTGTAATCCTGATAAATTTTTGATATGCCAACATTGCGATTTATGGACGTTTTGAAGTCCACGGACGTCAAAAAAGTGATTTTTAGCTTGACGTCGTGTGGTTCACTTCTTGTGAACATGACACACGAACTTATAAGTTAAGATGGACTGCTGATCAAACAGTTGCATAGAGGTAGAAATGGCCCTAGCATGGGCGCGGCCATGATTTGCACGATTTAGTTATTTTCTAGGAGAATTTTCCTAGTGCTCAAGTTTTGAGACTATTGACCTTGGAAAATGACATGTGTCACAGTAATTCATTTAGAAAACTTGAGGTTAATGCTTGTTTTTATTAGTTGATTTGAATTTCGCGCCAAGTGAGTGCACATCGTGGTTGCCCCCATGTAGGTGCCATTTGTCAATTCAGCATTAGCAGTCCATCTTAATTTTTTAAGTCCCTGACATGATAGCTAAAAAACGCCTGAACCGATTTGGACTAAATTTGGGGTCCATATAGGCTGGTATGGGGAATCGAAAACGTCCCATTTTATTTTTGATCTGTAACCATCTTCATGGTTATTGAGGGTGTCAAAAGATTAAAAGATCCATATTGGCTTGGACATTTTTTTTTCGCATACACTAGCCAAAGTGACTAGAAAAACTACAAAAATGTTTTACAGTTTTTTGTTTCTTCGTTTTTGAGAAGTTTTGAATTAAAATTTTTTTTTAATTTACATTTTGCTCGAAAAATAAGCATCAGAGTCAAAAATGTTAATTACAAAGAGATCTACCAAAAAGTCTTGGACACTTCTTGCGTTGGGTTCAAAATAAAGGCCCAGGGGAAATTTTTTAATGTATAAATAAATATACAATGCTATAAACAAAGATAATTGCAATGAGTATATTAAAAGTAGTCGGAAAATTACGTCAGGAGTTTATCTGACAACTAGATTTAAATTAAACTGCAAAAAGTAAGTTTGATTTGGAATTACCTATTCCATGTCTGAAAAAATATGTAGGTACTTGACTCTAATTATACAATGTGTTCAGCGAGGAATGGGACAGCGCGATATCTCGGGACCTACTGCAGATTTTAATATTCTTAAAACTTTGTTATGAATGTAAGCTAGGGTCATAAATTTTGTGATAGTTTTTAAATTAAATGCGTCACCGCTAGGTGGCGCTACGTAACAATTCCTTAGATGTCCTACCATTGAATAAGAATAAGACTTATTCAATGGTCCTACCAAGCTACTATGTGAACTATGTCTTACTTTTCGGGAAAATAATAATTTTTAGAAATTTAACGTATGTGTGCCTATATAAGTGCTTAAAAAATTCGATTGAAGATAACCTGATAAATTTCATATCAAATAAATGATAGAAGATGGTATTCTGTAGGTATAATACAGATAATAAATAACTATTATAAATAATACGACAATATCCTCCATATAGGTATATATCGCGCTGTCCCATTCCTCTCTGAACACATTGTATGAGATATTCTGAAGATAAACTGCACATAACGTTTGAGAAAATGTTTTTCGTGTACACTGGCTAATATGGCATAAGAAGTTTTACAAAAAAGTTCTTTACAGGTTTTTTTGTGAGTTTCTGACTTTCCGACTAATTTTCAATTGAAAAGCTAAAGCTAAACTATTTATTTTTTTAAATTTGCATTTTTATGGAAAAGTAAACACCATATAGCGAAAAATGTTCAATACAAAAAAAAGGTATGTCTTGATGAGTCTAGAAAAAAGACTTATACAGTTTTTGCATTCTTTAAATGCATTTAGAAATTCAAAACATTACATTAGGTAGGTACTTAAAACTGTATTCTTTATTACCGTCCTCCTCTTATAAGCTATGGAACCGTAGTAACTTATTTGAGTTTAAGGACTTTTAGACAAACCAAGCATTTTTTATAGTTCCATACAATTCGAATGTACACAGTGGTTAAAATAAGGTCGGATATTGTATCTGCGTATAGTATTCATGAAAAGAAACAAAAAATTCTATAAACATACCTAAGGCCTGCTAAGCCTTTCAGAGATATAGTGTTGATTTTGTGTGTTTGGCCAAAATCCAGGAATATTCGAACAAATTAGAGCTTCCTTTTAACAAAGATGTGTGCAAATCGAAGGAGCATAGCATCGAGTATTTTACGTTACATACTGTTTGTTTTTAAATTTTAATTGTATAATTTGTTGAAGACAATCTAGTCTATCTCTGAAACACTTAATTTGCGGACCTACTTGAATAGAATATCTGACCTTTTTCTTGAAACACCCTGTATATATAAGTAAGCTACCATCTAACGAAAACAGAAAATTGTCCGTTGGCGAACAGATAGGCAGAGCAAAAAGCAATTTTCTATATTTCCACGACTAAGATATAAGTAGGTACCTACTTACAGGCCGCGGGCTATAGCATAGATGAGAGCTCTAGATGGGCAGTGAACGAGTTTTCGCGGTTTACTTGAATGTTTCCAGTGCCGTAGTCATAATAACGAGCATGATACAGGTGTGGTCAACTGAACGCTACGCCACTGAAGTACGAAATTGTTTTTCCGACAGTTGCCGATGTCATATTCGGCCTGCGCCGTTATTCGCCACGTCATAGCGCGCGTCCCGTATATAAGTTGTCATCCGATGAAATCCCGCGAACTAAGTTTTCCAAGAGCAAGAGTCTTGCGTGGGAAGTACGTGCGGAGGGAAAGTTTTAAATATAGGCCATATAAACAATAGGTTAGGTATAGAATAAATAGAATTGACCATGGTACAAGGCAAGGTATGCTTATGCTTGACGTCATTGGGATAACTTGGCTCTACCGTTCAATAAAGTAATGGGGTTGAATTGACAAGCAGAGACAGATTACTTTCGATGTCTTTGATTATTGTGTCCAAGATAAGGTTGTCTACTCATGGGGATCTCCGAAACCAAAGTAGGTACATACGACGATGGTCAAATGAAGAAAAAACGCGCAATTAACGAGCTATTATCATACTTTAAATAAATCCAATCATTCCGATTACATCCGAAGGTATGTCAGTTACCAGATGTCATATTGAACAATGTTCTGAAGAAAAAAAGGAACGCACATATTGGGACTTTTAAAGGCAAATTCGTAGCTCCCAAAAAGTCTTCAACCTTGTATCAAAGATAATGCATTACACTTTTATGTGCCTCTATTCAGTTGTCAAGTGACATTTCCATGGCTATCGTGAAATTACGAACACTCTTAGACATGTATTTGAGTATAACGTCAATATGATTTCATTGTATTTCTTATTTTTAAATTATACTGCAGGTAAAATAAAAAATACTATAAGATACACGTGTATAATTGGTCTTTAAAGCACTTGCAACGTTAAAGGCACTCCGCTTCGCGTCGTGCCACTAAACTCGTTGCGCGTTCATTAAAGACTTGATTATACACTTGTATCTTAATATACTATTTTAATATACCTGAATCACAATTTCCGTTTTGAACACTCCAATGCGTGCAATATCGGGCCTTTAAAACACAAGTACTAAGTAATGTTGCTTCAAACATGACTTATGAAACTGTCATCTGATGCTGAAATAAACTATCTTCTTAGGTCGCTTTTTATAAATGCAAAAGATTTCTTTCACTTGTACTTACCCTTTATAAGGTTTAAAGCTTTCAGCATTGGATTTATAACTCTTTCACAAACGTTTGTAATGTAGAGTATGCTGCCAAATCTGCTCCATTTCTTAATCGAAGCATTGTTTGAAGTTTTGAATGAATGCAACAAAGGATAGAAGACTTAAATTCTTTTGACATTTCCTTCATATATGCCACCATTAACGGTGCATTTAGAACTTTTTTCGTAAGATGCTTCCTATTCATCAACGAAACAACTTTTTACATTCTTATACTAGGCTCTACTGGATTTGAATTTTGCACCTACCAACTTTTCTTCAACTTCTGCAACAAGTCATTGAATGGACGTTTCGCGCGTTTTAAAGACTTGATTATACACTGGTCTGGTGCTTTTGTTCGTTGTTTTCGAATTGGTGGTAACAGTAATCCAAAGTAATCTTGAGCTAACACGTACGTTATGTAAACTCTTAAAAAATGTAACTTCTCAATAATTGAGGATACCTACTTACACTGTTTCAAAGATCATTATATGGCATTTAGTTTGATCCCATTTACAAATTTGTCTCATCATAGAAGAATATCCGCAGAGCAGAAATCGGCATAGTGTAGGTAGATACAATTTTTTTAAACGTATCTGTATCTATTTTTTTATAGATACTCAAATAAAAGTATCTGTCGCAACACTGCCATCAGTTACTATTCTTGGCCGGATCACAAAAATAAAAAATGGTTATAGGATGTCATAAAATTTGAAACACTAACTTCTACTTTGTTAGTGACTCTGTATCCTTTTATGGATCTTTTCGACGCACCGTTAATCAACTATTTATGCTTCGTGCATTTCGCCATTTCCTTATGCATTTAATAATGAAATTACAATTTACTAAAGAGGGTGGCGCGTGCAACACATTTCGACTTAGGTAAGTACATCATCTTCAGGTACATTATAAATTCTAATTACATGGGTGTAAAGATAAGAACTTATTTACGTGTATGACACAATAATTAAAGGTCGAAGTCATTCTGAAGTTCTCAACTAAATGACCAGACAAGTATGAATATTTAAATTTGACGTTAATATAATACGCCAATAGCCTGAAGATGATGCAAGTCGAAACGTGTTGGACGCACCACCTACAACTCTAGTAAATCCAACTACATTAAATAAGAGTTCCATTTTCCAGGAAGTTTGCTCGATAGGTATTCCCACACGATTATCAGGCTGCTGTGGGCGGGTGCGCCATCCTGTTGAAACCAAATCGAAATATATGGGACACTTGATTTATTTCCAAAAAATGTTTTGCTTCTATCTACCGCCCAATTTTTTGACATTTACCTGTACATCCTATATTAGCTTCAAAATGAAATACTTATAGGTACCAGGTGCGCGATGCAACATTCATATGTACAAGTATTTTCTTCCTTGATTACTTTAGACACATAAGCTTATTTTCTTGCAGAAAAAAAGATTTCCTCAACATAAAAAAACTAAAAGTTTCATAACAGAATCGTAGATCCAAACTGACCACTTCAACCATTTTTATAAATAAGAATCGCTGTCTTTCCCAAATTTATTTTAAATTCTTAGATGTTGGCTTATTCTTATTTTTACTACATCCCAAATAAGAATATGGATCACCCACTTCATCAACCATTTTTCTTTTATTTGATATAGTGGGCACTCGACTCACTATATAATCACAAACAGTCATGCTTTATCTGGGATTCGAACCCAGAACCCTTGTCGCCAAAGTTAGAGCTACTAACGTTACAGTCATCCGAGCTACGCAACAAGAAATTTAAACTCAATTAAAAAATAATGGTGTGAGTCAGCTCCGGTTGGAAAAAATGTAAGACTTTGAGAGACCTACCTGCACTTGCCTCGTCTCCTAGGGTTGGTTTTGTACAGTATCCTGCTGGACCCTGTTACCCTCCACACACACCTTTTTGGAGCATTCGTTGTCAAAACTGGCTAGCTTTTATACATTTTGGATCGCTGCACTTACCTTATAACACCTTCAATAAGTATGTATTTGTTGTTTCAGCGTTGAGCATCTGGGTGGTGTCAACATGAACAGTTGAAACACAGTCTAATAAATTAAGTGGATTAATGCTTATTGTTGAGTCTTTGCTATGATCTGCTGTTTTGTTATTGATTCAACATCATTTGTATGGGAGGTGACTGAGTGACAACGCCGCCGTTCAGCTTTCAGGATTGTACATACTATTAGCGACTATCTCTTTTTTGCTAAAGAACGGGAAGCGTAATAATTACCCTAAAATTAATGAAGGATGGCAGAAAAATTTAAAAAAAATAAAAGTAGTAAAGCAATAGCAGTAAATATTAAGATGAAAGCATTGAAGATGCCTTATATCTAGAGAAATGCAAAAGAACAACAGGCGTATAATAGGAAAACGTATCAATAAGTTCATATAGTAATCACAGAAAATAAAAAAAGGGAACGAAGAGTGAAAGTAAAGCAATCTTCTGTCCTCCATTAACAAGGAAAAAGTGTAGAGCATAAAAATTTTAATAGCAGCATGAAAAAGATAGTTCATATGATGAAGGATATACAAAGTTAATAAATTATGCAATGTAGTTAAAAAAGCAAACGAATAAGCTCATGAAGATTAAAATGCATGTCGACATAGGAAACAAAAAGCTGCAAGTGGAGTAAACTGAACCCTCACCCAACCTTACGAACTTGTAGGTTTTTCCCCTAATTTTATATATGTTTTCTGTGTATCCAGGTATGATTTTATTGAAATTCTTCCTTGTTCTGGAGGATTTGAACCTGAAGCTCTTGTGCTTTTTTAAGAAATCGGTGATGGATAGGTAGAGAATCATGAAGGCTGTAACAAAAACACAAAAAATGCAACGAAGTACAATACTTATTTCTCAATATATGAGATGTCCAATTAGTGCGATATTGGGCGAAATGTCTTGACAAAAAAAAAACCAAAAATAAAAAATTATATGCTGCTCTGATGGGCATAATGCATAAATATTTTTGTACGTACCTACAGGGTGAGACACAACTTTGTTATTTTAAACGGAACACTCTATATTTTATTACAATGGATTATTCTAAAAAATCACCGTTCTTTTAGATCTTTTTACGTATTTATTTATTTTATTTTATTTATTAATAGTAGTAGGTGGAGTAGGCAAAAAAATTTTGTTGGACCACTGGTTTTGAGATTTGACCCAATGTTGGTATTTTTAAATGCAACACCCTATACAGGCTGATTCAAATTCGAGGGCTACCATGGGGATCTCGAGAACTGTAAGAGATAGGTAGGTAGTTTAAATTTGGCAAAGTTGCGTATTTTGATGCTTAACAAAATGCAGTTTTGAAACTGAAAAAATTTCGACTACTTTCGGAGATATCCGAAAAAAGCTGAAACTTTGCGAAATCGTTTTTATTTTTTACTGAACTTATTTAAAACATTTTTCAAAATTAATAACATTATTATGACCACTTTTTTCCCTCTATGCTAGTTTTAAATTTTAAATCCGACGTTTCGTCTCCGGTTAACCATCATCAACTTTGTTTTTTCTTATGGAAGTAATTTTTACTTTTTGTGTCATTTGATGAGAATTTTTTCCTGATTTCAAAAATGTAAACTTCAGAATTTTTTTGGATATTGTTAAAATAGCTTCTTTTTTGCCTAGAGGACTGTGTCTTGGGTAGTGTACGAAGGTAGTCCTTTTTACGAATTAATTAATTTCTGATTAAAAGAGTGATATTTACATTTCTGGATCAGAAAAAAATGTTCTATCAAATGACACAAAAAGTAACAAGTAAAAAGGTTTTCGCCCTAAGGCGAGTAACTTCAGCGCATTTTCCATAAATTGATCAATACTTCCCCAAAGGCCATACTTATGTGCGCTATGTTTTTCACTACTAGAGGCATATATGGTTAAAATTTTAAAGAAATATCTTCATAAATAAGGAAGTTGACACTTACTGCGCAGTTGATATTGCGCGTCCTGCGCATGCGCTTATTAATTTGATATTTACAATATGCAATACGTTTGCTTTTACTATAAGCATCTTTGGTTAAAATTTCAAAGAAGTATCTCCATAAATAAGAAAGTTGCCATTGCGCAGTCTGCGCATGTGCACATTTGATTTTTACTATATGCGATATATTTGCCTTTACAAGTATCTGTGATTAAAATTTCAACAAAATAGATTAATAAATAAAAAAGTTAACATTGCGCAGCATGCGCAGTTCAATCGTCAAGATTTTCCTTGACTCAGATCCCAGAGCGATACGCTACCGAATGCAAAAACTAAACTAAATATCTTGAAAACTGTAGGAATAGTTAAGGCCTCGGACAGACGGACGAACAGAGAAAGTGGCTGCAATAGCGCACCCAACTTCGTTGGAAAATGCGCTAAAAATTACTTCCATAAGAAAAAACAAAGTTGATGATGGTTGAATGGACATGAAACGTCAAACTTCAAATTTAAAAGTAGCATTTTATGAAATTTATTTGGTATATTTGGTAGGTATGAGAATAGGTTGTAAAGTATTTTCCTACCGCTATGTGATTATATAGAGGTAGAGCAGCCAAGCTGAAACCCCGCCCACTCAAATATAAACGCAAAATAAAATAAAATAATTATAGTTCGCCAGGTGTGCGAGGTGAGGCGGCGCAGTCGGCGGAACCGAGCGTATGCCCCATTAAAAAGAAAACAAGCTTTTCCAAAAGCGGCACGAAGTTCGCGATTAAATCAGAGTCCGCGCATGCATTTGATTTTCACTATATGCGTTACTTTTGTTTATATTATTACACATTACACAACAGTCTGTCCATGCGCACATTTGATTTATACTTTACATATAGGATGTTTGCCCTTACTAGAAGATGTCTATGGTAAAAAAATAAATCTCTATAAAATGAGCATTGCGCAGTCTCCACATGAGTAGGTACATCTTCTTTTTACTAGCTTTATTTCAAAAAATAACTATAGCTATGAAAATATATCTTGAGCAGTCTGCGCATGCGCATATTTGATCTGTGGTTAAAATTAAAACAAGTTGTAAATCAGCATATGCATGATTAAAGCGCATTTTTGGTAATGCAGGTCAGTATTTTATTAGCGAAGTTTAAAATTATCGATCTCACGAGTAATTGTGGCTGCGTTAAATAATTAATTTTATTTAATTTCAATTGAAGGTACGTCTTCATTTTGTAAAACAAATCACAAAGTGAATAATAAGTTTTTATACTGGTAGCGCTATCTAACGGTAAAATTATAGCACCTCCGAAACCCATATCGAAATTATTTTCTTCAATTATCGATCTCACAAGTAATCTAACTCAAAATAGACTAGTGCCTGCACATCTACACTATAGCAGAAAGCTTTTAGTGAAAATTTGAATTCTCTAGCTATTGTAGTTGTGGAGATCTCACGCGGACAGCCGGCCTGCCAGCAATAACGAATATAATAGCGTATTTTTTTCAAAAATGCGCTAAAAAAATATCTCCGTAAATAAATAAAAAAAGTTGGTGCCGCGCACTTGAAGCATCGGTGGCTAAAATTTACTTTAAAAAACCTCTAGAACTGATAGAAGTTACATAAAAAAACGAACTAAACATATTCAAAACTGTAGGATCAAACGGGCGGACGGACAGAAAAAGAGGCTGTAACTTCCTTGCAAAATGCACTAAAACGAGAAAACTACAATGGTTAGGTCATTTAGAGAGAATGTGGGAATAACCAATTCAAAAAAAGAAGTAGGGCAGACCAAGAATGCTCACTATAGAATGTTTCTAAAGACCCTAAAGTAATTGTGTATTACTCTAAAAAAAGATTTAGCTTATTATAGCGTTTTAAATGTTTTTGTTAACAAGTGATTTAAAAAAAAATATTAAACTTTGTGTATACATGATGCTTAACAAAAACTATGCAACATTTGTAGAACATTCCATTATTGTAATAGAATACACTGTTCCATTTAAAATAACAAACTTGTCTCATACCACATATGTAGCACACCCCGTACATATTAGCGTTATTCACATCAGACCAGCAAACAATTTTGTATGTTACTTTTTTTTCGTCGCATCACCCTGTCAAGAAATATCGCCCTAATGGGACATCCTGTATATAATATTTTAATATTGTGTCAGCGCTTTGATTACAAAACGAACCACTGATTGTACTTATAATTTTGATTTAAAAAAATTATCATACGCATCCCCATCAAGCGAATGATAGGAGACATCTAGGGAGACATCATTTTAAAGGCCATAAAATTCGCTTTACGAACATATCCACAAAATCAAATTTGCATGATCTGGCGACGAAGTTAATTTTAAAAAACCAATTCAAATACAAAATAATTTTACACATTTCACGTTTTGAAGGATTACCTAATTTTATTAAATTCTCAAAATGGTCTCCATTAATACACAGACAACAACACAGGGTGGTTCAAATTTGTAGCTCATCTATTGTATCCAGTGTAGGTTTTTGTGACTAAAAAAAACGATTTTGAAATTTTTAAAAAACTTTAAAATGTCAATTTCACTTAGCTTAAACGGTCGGAAATGGACGGTTCTCGTTGGCACCTTCTACGGGCACTATTTTTCGGGGAATCTTAATCTGTCATCAGAATTTTCATAACACGCTAAATGTAGAAGCTACAGGCTACTACCGTTGAGTGAAGGAATCGGGTAGAGAGGCAACCTCCATAAGACAGATCGTAGTCACTTTTATCTTTTACTAAGTATTTCCTTCTCTATTCAACGCACTGAAAAGCCGACTATATAGAAACTTGCCGTCGGGATCTGAGATCATAAGTGCCGTGTAAATCTCAGATCCTACGTACATGACGATTTCAAATATAGGCGTTGCGCCTCTACCTCGATTCCTTCACTCAACGCTACTACTTTCTTATTTCTTATGGACGCCATATTGGATTTTTATGGAAACAGATAAGAGGACAAAAAAACAAATTCATTTGCATGTATCGCCACCATAGCCATCTTGATTCAGAAAAAAGTAGTTACCCGTGGATGGTTTGTTAAGAGATGAATGTAAAACATTTTATGTAAAGAATGGATTATGACACGTCATTATTTTTATTTGTTTGTCTTCTGTGTTATTCCGCAATAATCCAATATGGCGTCCATAAGCAATAACAACGGAGTCGGGAGTAACATGTAGCTAGTGTGTTATGGTGATAACAGATTCAGATTCTCCAAAAAAAGTGCCTGTAGAGGGTGCTAACGAGAACCGTCTATTTCCGACCGTTTAAGCTAGGGAAAATGGAAACGAAATTCGATATTTTTAGTTTTTCCGTGATATCTCAGTTACTTTCAAAGATTTTTCCTCTTGTAATTTGTTTACATTTGTGTGTTATTCTGTGTCTTGAATATTGTAAGGTAGAGTCTATATAAACTACCATTTTCAAATGTCCCCAAAGACTGAAATCAAGCGGAGATAAGTCTGGAGAGCCCCATCTTGCTGAAAGAAACTTTCTTTGTCTATCAGCATGTCTCCATTGTTGCCAACTTGACAATTTCAATGCATTTAAACGACAATAAATTGTTCTGTAGTCAATTTTTGAGAATACTTTATATAACTGTGTTCAAGCGAAAACAAACAATTAAAACGTGAAATGTGTAAAATTCATTCAATTTCCTCTTAGCTACCAAAATGGATATATTTTTTTAATCTAAATTCACCGGTTTTGAAAGCTGTGTATATAAAAAAATTAAATTTGGGATCAATTATGAATTTATGACAGGTCTGTAGTACAAAATACAAAACGTACAATACACTACAGGATCTTTCACGACGACCGTTAGTTACACTTTTTTGGGAGTGTTTGAAATAATTTTCTGAACAAAAATATTTTCAAGATGGCGGTAGTTCTTCTCAGATCGGATGTCGACACTATTGTTTTTATTGCGGAATTTAAATGGCTGTACAACGCTGCTTGTATTTCTTCGTTTAAAATTTGCGTTTTTGCACAGCCTTTACATTTTGTTGGTATAAAAAATAAATAGCTAGGTGGCTTTGATATCTGTCTCATAACATTCGCTTGTTTAAACGGAAGTGCCGCCATCTTGAAAATATTTTCGATAGATCAGAAAATACCTACTTTTATGTGTAAATTAATGTTACCAATGTTTCTATTAATCACCCTATATGAGTTATGTATGAAAGCTTCTCGCATGGTTACATTATAGATTAGGAACATCGAGCTACAAACACTTAAACATTACCATTTCTGAACCGGATTTATACTCCCCTTGACGATTTCTAACTGGATTCGATGGTGCGAACTAAAGAAATGGATTTCTTATGTTAGCACATCCTACATCAATGATTTATTTACTTATAACTTTGTACATAATTTAAATCAAAGTATATACACTGAAACCCTTACAAATAAAAGTGTCGCTTCCATAAAACTATTACAAATATCACATAAATAAATAAAAGTCTACGATTTAAAAAAAATGAAAAAATTAACAAACCTTTACTTGGCAAAGGGGAACGGCGGGAGGGATTCTAACTCACCGAATTCGTCGTCTGTACTTATATTTAATGTGCGATCGAATCGTTTCTTTAAGTTATCACAGGCGCTTTCTAAATTATCCTCTTCGATTCGGAAACTTTTGTAATTGCTGTTGCACTTCGCAACGTGCAACTGTAAATCTTTAAGCTGATTCTGCTGATTAACGACGGTCAATTGTAAATCGGCCGTCAGCTTCTTTAAATCCTCAATGTCGCTGTCGTACTTCTTCGGGTTCTGTTTCGAGATTAAAATTTTGAGTGTGTTTCGTAAAAATTCGTTCTCCTCCCTCAATCGAAGCATCTCGCGATCGCGCTCGATCACGTCGGGTATATTATTGAGGGAGGATGGCGAGGCGTTGCTTAAAGATTTGTAATCGTCCTGCATCGAACTGTCTAGCTTGAGTACGGACGATCTGAACAGCGATTGGTAATTTTTGGTTTTTTCGGAGAATTGGAAGGGTTCGCTGGCGCCGAGCACGTTATTTTCCCCGGATATGAAACAAAACTGATAAATTTCGGAGGTGTTCTTTGGAAGGCATGGTTCTAGAAGAATCACACGAAATAATTTGGTAGTTGGATTTTAAACGACTTACTGTTAAATACTACGAGATTGGCCTCGCTGTCTTTGGGGGCCCACTCAAACAAAATATAATCTTTTATGTACTGCCACCCCAGTCTAAATATAGCAACTCTATCTCCTTCTTGCACCTCATAGTCTGTTAGGTAATATTTACAAATTAGGTCGTCATTATAGGAATATTGATCTTGTACATTGAGAAACTCAACCTAAATGTACATTTCAGTTTATTTATAACAATTTGCGCACTTACTCTAGGAATAATTGTAGAAAAGCAAGACTCTAAGTCGCCACTATTCATATTTATTTACAAAATATTGCTATACGCAACACTGCGAAATAATCGTTTATCTAAAATTAGTGTTTATCAAAATGTCACAACGACAAAGCTGTGCCTGCAAACACAACAAAGAAAATAATCAATAAATATACACAAACAACAAAACAAACGAAATGGTTCGCTTCTTGGATAAGAGAGAGTCGACCGGTTCACAAAGTCTAATGGTATGTTCACAACTAGTCTGCGTGTGAGAATATTTATCCACAAATAGGAATAACAGATTTTACCAGATACGTACCTTCTGAGGTGCCCTCATGAACCATTTATCGTCAGTAATTGTATATAGTTTTGGTCCTAAACTGTTTAATAAATATTGCTATTGCAGGAAATTTGGCAGGATGTTGTTTATTGCCAAGTACATACCTACAACTTTACTTTGGCTGGAACAGTGAATAAGATCTTCTCTTACTAATGAGCAAAGAGGAAATAGTACTCTTTGGTAATGAGGTAGGTTAGGTAGATGCAGCAGTCTCTCAACCATTAGGCGAAGAGGTGATAATATTTCTGCCTGTTGCATTGTGCGATTATGGAAGCAAGAGCACCAGCAGTTTTTAACTTCAAGTAGAGGGTGGTGGAATTTTTTTATACTAACCTAATTGAATGAAATTTCAATTACAAAAAAAACTGTTTAGTTTTTTTTTAAAATAATGTATGCGTTACTATTTTTAAACTCATAGGCATAGGCGGCATCCTAATTTGGTCCATTAACCAGTCAACGTCAAACGTGCGCTCGAAAACGAGTGGCGGTCGAAACCTCCCTCCTACTGTTTACGGCGGGGTGCGGGAAGCATCGGCAAGTGAGATGGGGAATGTACCGCAATTTTACATTGCAATTGCGCCTCTTTACTATTACTCACTCAACGGTCAAATGCAATTAGTACATACAGATCGAAAAAGGCTGTGTCCTTAGATGAATTTCAAGCAATACAAAAAAGAGAGTAATTAAAAATCGAACAGGACTCCATTCCCAGCAGAACAAGACAACAAAAAGCAAGGGAAACATGATATAAAAACTGATGAAGAATGTTTATGTAAAACACATAAAGAATGTTGGGGAATCCAATTGGAAGGGGCTTGAGAGTGATAAAAGTATTGTTGCGAACTTTCTAGAGCGTTATCAAGGCGTTACAAAGTCAGTCACCGGCACTAAAGAAAAAAGATGTGATTCATTCTTTCTCTGAAATTATGGAAACGTTCGAGAGCAATAATGATAACGCCGATCGTAACCAGCCATGAAATTCGAAGCTGGCAAACAAGAAATAAGAGGTAGGTATGATTCAAGATTAGATGCACAGTGTCCGGTAAAAAATGAAATATAAGTTGCAATAGAACTTCGAAAGCAATTGATG
Organism: Photinus pyralis; assembly: GCF_008802855.1. NCBI lineage: Eukaryota > Metazoa > Arthropoda > Insecta > Coleoptera > Lampyridae > Photinus > Photinus pyralis. The sequence continues at coordinate 14,623,232 of NW_022170819.1, forward strand.
TTCTTGACAAAAACGTGAAACGTGATGTGTTATGAGCAAGAAGCTCCCGAACCGTTTGTATCTATTATTGGTCCTACAAAAATCCGACATTCGGCCGAAAATTGCAGTCTGCAAAAACTGGAAGTTTTATAAAACCGTTGGCGGTGCAACGCGAAAACGCAGCAAGTTTTGTAATTTAAATTTGCACGAAATGAAAACCCTGGAGTTTGAGGATGCAAATAGAGCGTTTCGAGGTAATGCGCTCGTGTGCATATCATTGGTACAAAAAAAGAACGAAAATGTATATGAAATAGTGCAAAGTTAATGGAGCAGCACTGGACAAAATGACAAAAACTGGTAAAAAAAGGTCTCTTGCGGCTGAAGTCACCCTGCCGGAGCGTTACGAAAAAGTTGTGATAGCTCGCATAAATGGAAAACTCCAAGAAAGCTGCTTGGGAGTGATGGAATCCAATTATACCAATATCGAGGAATTTTGATTCGCAATTGTACTATAGACTATAGGGAATGATAAACAACCAACGTTTGTTTAGCTGATGAATTTGAACTTCCCAATGAGGATGAAGATTAATGAAGATGTGTTTGCTTTAGAAAAAGGACTTGTCGGCGCGAGAGTAATGAGAGGATGCCCCCAAGGTGGGGTGCTCTCATAGACAACTTTGTCTATGGGTGCTCTCACCACTGTGGAACCAGAGACTTGTTACCACTAGACAGCGCATAGCTCAAGTTGTATGTTGTCAACATGGTAGGCCACCCACCGAACTCGTAAAGGCAAGAACTTTCGCGCTACAATCTTCACTATTTGTTTTTGCTGGGATTATATCGCTGAACTGGGCTAGTTTTTCAGTATTTTTTAAAATTTCTTTGCTGAATCGAAAGCGCACACTTTCTAGGCACATAATGTTCTCAGAAAAGTTTATAAACGGTAATAATGAAATAAATGTAATCTAGTGTGTAAATTTTCGTATGGTATTTTTTACCGGATAGTTACATCTAGGTATAGTTATGTAGAATGGAATGGAAACAGCAGAAAAGCACAAGACTATTTTGAGAAACAATCTTTACGATAGTGTAACAGAGATATGAATTTGTTTATTCGGCGTCTGTCGTACGTCGCGCAGAAATCTGAGAAATCTCCACGGATGTAATTTGTTTTTGGCACTTCAAGATCATATCATCATCATAATCATGTCCTGCAGGCTGCGGTGAATGAACATTCTTTACAATACGTATTCATTACGAAAATAAGAAAATAAACGAAGTAGATGTGAGAATTAGACATTTATACAACAAGTGAGTATTGTTTAAAAGCCAATAAACATCTTTATGTCGATAAGCACATTTCATTTTACCATTGAATAAAATTTTTATGCAATGATTCTAGTTATTTCGACTGGTTATATGTAAGATCTTTGTAAACTGGTTCGCGCTTTGCCTTTACGTGTATGATGTGTTGCCTAAACATGTTGGCAACACTCTTTTATACGCGAGTGGCATTTTATGCGCGGTCATAGAATTTATAGATAGTTATAAATTCAATGGCGCAGTCTTAAGTATAACCATATATATAAGAGAAGAGTATAACAAGTCTCTGTGTGGAACTTGTAAATAGCGTCCTCTGTCGCCTCAACGACAGAAGTTACTATACGCTGTGGTATATACGGATGATGTATCCATACCATTGAATTTATGATAGTTATAAATTCAATGTCCATACTAATAAAATAACGAGCAAATTTAAGGCTGTTCTGTGCAGTCTGATGCAATCAGCTCTCAGAGTAACCGAAGAGTGGTGTAGAAAACCTCTTTGTCCATCAACCCGACCAAAACTTAGCTGGTTTCTTTTACAAGAAAAAGAAAGGTAGGAGCTTCCCCGCTATTCCAAAATCAACTCCAATTATCAGAGTGAAATATCTAGACTAAAGGGGTCGCCACACTGAACGCGGTCTGCCCGCCGCAGGCAATCGCTTGCGATCAGCCGCGCGGTCTATGTCGCACAGGATGCGGTCCATACCGCGGTTCGTAACAAAATTTGATTAGTATAGTCTCGTTCGTTGCTTAGTAAGCATGAATGAATATCAAAGTTCTTTTACTGCCTGAGTGTACCACTCTGATATCTCGTTTCTGATTGGGGACCGCGCGCGATAGACCGCCAGAAACTGTTGGCGAGGCGATCCAAATCTGCCCGCGCGACGGATCGCGAGTGGACAAGCGGTCTACCGCGTCCTATGTGACATGTTTCATAAGAAAACCATAAAACAACTCAACGCGGCGGACCGCCAGCGGCTGCCCGCGCGACAGACCGCGTTCAATGTGGCGACCCCTAAACTGCAATAAACTGAATTGAAAACTCAAACCTCAAAGCGGAAAAAGCAAATAGGGCTTTCTGGTAATATCGCCGAGCAATTGTCACTGGAAACCATCCCTGAGGGCTGACCATGATTAGATCCATGTTCTGTTATAGAGTAATTATCTGGCGGCCTAGAACCAAAATAGACTTCTGGGTCTGCCTCCACTAGAACTCTATGAAGAGAGGCCATATTAGCATCCTTGGGTCTTATACCCCAGCCACACACTCGTCGAGTAGCATGGGAAGTGCGTCATCCTTATTTTTTTAATGACGAGTAGATGTCATCCACCATCTCCGTTAGCGAAGACGACGAGGACGTATCTCTTTTTAGGAAATTGATGTAATATTAGCTATACTAAAAGTGCATAACCAACAGTTTCGACAAATGCGGAGTGAGGCGATTAATTGCACGAGTAAAGCAATGTGTGGGCAAACTATCTACTGTATTCCAGGTGTAATTGCTAGAGGACCCCTAACATTCTAAGTACGTTTAGCCATTGTATTTATAACTACAATGGTTTAGCGCAAGAAAAGTTCTTATGCAGAATATAAAGAACAAAATTATAATAAGAATTTCCAGTGACAGGGCTATCCTGGAGGCTTGGTTACCGTAAAATTACCTCTAGGTTGGTTTCCGAATGTCACCATGCCAGCGACGTAACAAGTCACGTACGTGCGGGCCCTGGTGAAACACCAAACATACGGGCCCCCTCGGTATCATTAAAAAAAGTCAACTTTAACATATAGTACTATAGGGATCGACCGATACCGATATTAATATAGGCCGCCAATGACTGCGATACATTCATATACCTATTTATGGTGTGGCCGGGATAATCGGGAAAACCTGGAATTGTCTTTAATTAGTTCGATTCGCGGATTAATTAATTTGATTCGTAGTTTAATTATTTAATTAATCAATCCGCGAATTAAATTAATCGATCCATGAATTTAATTAATTGGAAATTCTTAGAAATCAAACCGCTAATTAAGTTAATCGACCCGCGGATTACCCTAATTACATGGTAATCTATGTAATTGATGACGTCATCAATTAAATCAAATGTCAATAAAGCTCAAAACCATTCCAATTTTTAATTAATTTATCAAATCAAAAGCCAAATTCCAAGAAAGTCCCGGAAATAATTAAATTATTCCCCGTCCATGTGCGCCACTCCGCAAATTAATTTAATTGACCTTGATTGACCCCACCAATCAAATTCCAGATCGCCGCCAAGGTGAAGATCTTCTACTGACGTGCGCCGCCGTAGTGAAATAATAAACATCGAAAATAATTGACGGTGTGTTCCAATTTCTCGCAACTTAAACGAAATTGAAATCTTCAAAGTATTCAATTTTTACAAAATGGCCGATACGCCGATATTTTTTCGGTATCGGAGTTCGGGCATAGCAATATCGGCAAAAATTCCGTATCGGTCGATCCCTATACATATAGTAGACAGAAAATGACCAGTCCTTTTCCTTACATCAGATATACCGGGTGAATATTCCCAAACCGAAAATAGGGAATTAACATACTAATGACGCCCTTGCTGTTACCCAGCATGCACTGACCTCCCCGTGTACCTCCACCCTCCTGCCTATACGTAACATAATCGCATTCGGGCTCCCCGTGTGCGTACCGGTTAAAATTTTAAAAATTTTGATTTTTCTTCCCTCTGGATCTCATTAAGCATTATTATTATTATGTACTGTGCTATATCATTTTGTAGATAATTTTATGCTGTTTAATTCTCTAGAACAAAATTTTTAAGTAGGAGCAACCGTTTTCAAACTATTCACGAAAAACTAAAAACAGGGACCTTTAACCCCTTCCTCCTCTTTTAGCTCACCCCCGCCCTTCAGTACTTTTAGTATGCTAGTTCAGGATACCTTCCCCTACATCTGTGCCAAAATTGGCTTCTACACATGGTATTGCTTCTACACATGGTATCTTCTACATGATTTTTTCCTCTATTCAGCCTTTTTTGGGCTTCGTTGCCTGGACTATTAAGTCATATGACTAGTAAGACAAAAAGAAGATGCAAACGTCGAAATCAATATCAGTTTATGACAGCTGGCATTAATTTTTTTTGTAAAATGCGGTTCACTGAGGAAATAGTATTTATAATAAACAACGTTTACAGCGGAAATATTTACTCTAGTACGCGATATTTGTTTTCCGATGTCTGTGAAGTTGGCATGGATAAAATAGCCCGGCAGCATCGCAGCATGCTAGATCGTTAGTGGTTTGTTAATGCTCGTTAGTGCCTCATAAGTTAACATAAGGGCTCAAACCGTTTTTTCAAAATAAAATTTTTTTTTGTTCGGGTCAACTTCACGTTTGCCCGGACAATGACTCCAATTTGCATCAAATTTTGTAGATCGTTAGTGCTTTGTTAGTGCTTATTAGTGCTTCATGATTCAACGTTAGGACTCAAACCGTTTTCTCAGAATACTTTTTTATTTGTTTGGACTAACTTCACGCTTTCCCGGACAATGACTCCAATTTGCATCAAATTTTGTAACTCGTTAGTGCTTGGTCAGTGCCTGTTGGTGCTTCATAATTCAACGTTAGGAGCCAAACCGTTTTTTGAAAATAGATATTTTTTTGTTTGGGCCCACTTCACTTTTGCTCGAGCAGTACCTTTCCGATAAATAAAATTGTACCTATACATAATATATCGTACGATTAAATAAATTTAGACATTACAAATTGACATTTGTATCCAAATACAAGAAAGAAAGACATAAAGATGAAAAGATGCAAAACTAAAATAGTTAATGTGAAGAGCAAAATATAGGTAATATTTTCAGGAATTAGTGAAATTATAGTTTATTTTATGCTCCAAATATAGAATTCCACAAAACAAGTTTACCTAACATAAATAGCTAATGTGTACCTACTTAATTACATATCGATATAAAACAACAGAAGCAAATGCAAATATAATTAGAATTGAAACAATCTAAGAGTCTATCTCCATTAATGAATTAATGAAAAGTGTTGTGGCAGTGGTCAAAGTGGCTAAAAAAGAAGGGGTACGATCAGTGCCAACTCCCGTTCTCGAACGTAGGAGGGGGGAGGGGGGGGGGCAAAACACCGCCGAACATAAAAAATATTTATTTATTTTGAAATTGACATTTCAGATTTAATTGTTAAGGCTCTGCGGTATCGGTATCGTTGGCGGTACAAATTCTAAATGTTGTTTTTTTGAGAAAATAAGTTATACGTTGATAATAGCTCTGAAAAAAATCGCGAACATTTGATAACCGTAAAAAATAATTTTTGGTCAGTTTTGCATGAACTTTCTACTTTCCTAACTCGGTTACGGTTGAATGAATGAAGCTGATTTTTTTACAGATTAATGATATGTACTATTCATAACTTCACGGTGTTTCTTTTTTAAAATTTTTCTCTAATTATAAAATATAACTTCTTAACGAATGATGGTTTTTTAACAAGTTACATGTAGTAATTAGAGAAAATTTTTTAAAAAAGATTGACTGTTTTTGAGCAGTCTAACTAACTTATTACTATGTAGGTACACAAAAGTGCAGGACGCAAACATTAGGACGCACACATTTGTGACGCGGACATTAAGACGCAGACATTTGGACGCGGATACGGGAACGCCGAAATTAGGACACCGATCCTAGGCTAGGACTAGACGTCTGCTTATCTACAGTACATTATGCTTGCATTCTAATGTCCGCGTCTCAATGTTCGCGTCCTAATGTCTGCGTCCTAATGTCTGCGGCGCGGCCTAATGTCCGCGTCCCGTTGTCCGCGTCCTAATGTCTGCGTGTTAATGTCCACGGCCTATCGTCTGCGGTCTATTCCCTTTGCGGTATACTGTCTTGCGGTCCAATGCCATAGCGCCGGAATTTCGTTTCAAAGGTAAAAATTTGTTTGGTAAATTTTAGAGCAAACCGTCTTTTTCATAATTTTTACGTTTTGCGTTTTTATTCAGTACTTGACTTTACACATGATATGTAGCAAAATATGTTGTTAATAGTTTTCATCATTTGAAATCGCTTAATGGAACTCTCTCGGAGCACGGAGTGTACCGCGTCGTTCTAAAGGCTTTCTATTGGCCAATTTGAATTATTTTGAAAGTAGTATACATATATTTTGCGGTGACATTAAACCAAGCATTAAACTCCAAATATATAATTCTCAACTATTACATTTAGCAAAATAATTAATTCTACTACTGTTTTAATAAATTATATTTACATTCGTTTTCGTTTTTTTCACCCAACAATGCTGTTTGTATGTTACCACACTGGCAGGCATGCCTTGGTGACAAATGGTCACAGATTTATTGAAAGTATTACCTGTCATCTCTCTTTCCTAGTCTAAGGCTATAGACATATTCAGACTACACTACAGCACTTGATTAAGATAGCAGACTCGTCCTCCATTTTGGAGCCCACTGACAGTCTGTCAGATATAACGCTGAGTTGTTTGCTCGTTATGTTGTGTTATGTTGCCAAGGTAACTTACTGTCATGAGAAGCACGTGTTTTGCAAGCGTCAATTGTCAGTGGGCTCCAAAATGGCGGACGAGTCAGCTGTGGTATACATATATAGTAGCTATAGACTACACGGTCACGTCACCGTCCGGACCGTCAAAATGTGTAAACGAGAATATTTTACGTTTCGTTGACGTTGGGGTAACGGAGCGGTGACGGTACGTATAGATGAATCGCGCTGCATGTCAATGTGAAAAGAGTTACGTCAAAAAGGAAGTTTGTCCCCAACAGGAAAATGTATTTTAAGAAAAAGGTTTGGGTTCTAACGTTGAATTTTGAAGCACTAACGAAGCACTAACGATTTATAAAATTTGATGCAAATTGGAGTCATTGTCCAGGAAAACGTGAAGTTGGCTCGAATCAATAAAAAATTTATTCTGAGAAAACTGTTCGGGTCCTAATGTTAAATTATGAAACACAAATAAGCACTGACCAAACACTAACGATTTACAAAATTTGATGCAAATTGGAGTCATTGACCGGGCAAACGTGAAGTTGACCCGAACAACAAAAATTTTTTATTCTGAAAAAACGGTTTGAGTCCTAACGTTGAATCATGAAGCACTAATAAGCACTAACAAAGCACTAACGATCTACAAAATTTGATGCAAATTGGAGTCATTGTCCGGGCAAACGTGAAGTTGACCCGAACAAAAAAAATTTTTTATTTTGAGAAAATGGTTTGAGTCCTTATGTTAACTTGTGAGGCACTAACGAGCACTAACAAAGCACTAACGATCTAGCATGGTGCGATGCTGCCGGGCTATTTTATCCAGGCCAACTTCACAGACATTTGTTTTCCGTGCCTTTTAATGAGCGTCCGTCTCTGTGAAAACCTATTTCAATTTCCATGGCTTAACATGATTTTGCTAATTGGATTTATTGCCGAAATTTTGATAAAATAATGAGAAATACACCTGAAAATATACTAATTCGTATATCGCATTATAGGTATGAGAAAAAACAATCTTCTTTTGATTGGTGTCATGAACCCTCTAAGTTAACATGGGGAGCAACGACCTGCAAAAAACGTTTTTTCCATGTTAATTATGCCTATGTTCGGTTTTAAAATATTCACCCGGTATATATCTCTATTTTTTGTTTTAAATGGTTAGGGTGAATATGGATGTGGGAACCCCAGTTTTCGACATCGAAAGACCTGTGCGAGCGACGCAACACTCGAAAATACGCAATTTTTTCGATTTTTTGAAAGCGCGACTCTAATAGTTTCCAAGATACAGCCACAGATACAGCGTTTCAAAGCTTCGTAAACTCTTCAGTTTTATAAGTTTTATTCTTACACTATGCTATGGTATGGTATACGAGTAGTCAGAGTAGTGTATTGTATTATAGTGAACCTAATCTCGATGTAGAAGCGTTAATAAATAAGGATATTTTTGCGCTCGTGTTATAAACTAGTAAAGATATACCTAAAGTGCGACTTTGAACTTTTTTATACTTCTGTCAATTGAACTATTTCGGGTTTATGTGTTCAATAAATAACATCTACAACTACATCTGTTATTTATTTAAAAAAACAAAATTTGGAAGGACCCCTCTACTTTCGTGCGAAAGAAAAACCGCTTGGCTCATTCCAATTGAATTCCAAGTAGAAAACTTATTTATTGAACTAGAAATAATAAACTGATATTTAATCATCGTCTAAAGTTACATATAAAACGAACGAAAAAAATAATCGGTTGTTTGTATTCCAAGTAAATAAAACGTCATAGCAATGTGAGTCATACCAACGGATTAAATTTTGCATCCCTACTACGCCTAAAGTTTCCGATGTACTTATATTAAGAAAGTGCTAATGTAGTTTTAACAATTATTCGAGCAGGTAAATAATTTTGGCGTTTCTCCAATTGCCGAATTCGCGAGCGATTTAAAATCTAAATGAATCACTTTCAAGGATTTAGAATCTCTCTCGCTCTGCTGTTAACTTCTGGATGTTGGTAATTATTTCCTGTAATTAACAAATTCTAGAGTAACAGTTGTCAAGTCGAAAGCACAATTTGTATTGTAAATTTTACATAACGTTTATTTTTGGACCAGTTTAATATGAGGTAGGTGTAAAGTGGTATAAAAATATTTTGCTTTTTGTTTGTGTTGAAACATTTACGAAAATAGGCATCTTTGCAGGTCCCAACGTCTTTTTGACTGCTGTTGAGTGGATTGTCCGATCAGAATGCCCGAGTTGATGTAGCGGAGCCTTGTCAAATTACGTAGTGTTTGGTGTGCTGTGCTCTGTCAGTGTCACGTTGTTCTAAACATGTCTGAAGATGGTTTCTCGGATCCTTACGACGAACCCAGCATGGACTTGTTCATCGAGACGCTTACCGGTACCATCTTTGAAATGCGAGTCTATCCTTCCGATACGATCTTAGACATTAAGAAGAAAATTCAGCGTGTCGAAGGCATTCCAATACACCATCAGAACCTACTGTTTCGCATGGAGGTGGTTGAGGATTACAAACGATTGTGCGACATCGGATTGGTTAGTGGCTCCACATTGAAACTTGTGTTGGCTATGCGAGGTGGGCCTATCTCGACACGAAGACTCACGACGTGCGATCATCACTTGATCTTGAAAGATTTAAAAGACTTAATTGAACATACAAGGTATGCGTTGAACGCTTGCCAACAAACCTACGATGCCAATAACGTACTTTTACTTACAGAGAGCAATTGGGAAGCAAATTAAGCGCGGGCACCAAAGTGTCCGTCTTGGTCTTCAAAGATGGCGACATTATAAATTTAATTCGCGTCATCGAAAACGACGACGGCTCCTGCGAAAAGTCGACCTCGACAAAGACCGAATCTCAAGAGAGCCGTCCCTTAGGCGTTTACAATAAATTGCAGGAGAATAACGTGATGCTGGCGAAAATAACCGACCTACGAAAGAGGATGTCGGACGTATCTTTGAAGCGGCACTTTAAAAACAGCAAGCCGATGGAGGTGGAGGAAAGTACGTCGGTCGGTTGTATCGGCGAGAAGCCGGTGAAGGTGAGCGAGGAGGATTTCGAGGAGTTCAAGGAAAAATTGCCATATGCCGATGCCGGTTTGAGGTAGTTATACTTTGTTCCATTAGATTTTGTATTAGTCTTCTTTTTCCATCCGGAAACAGCTGATCTCGACTTGCTCTACCTGGGGTTACTCCACATTTTAATTACAACTGCGCAACTGAACATAGCTCTGAAATTTGTGCAAAGTGTCCACAAGACGTTTCAAATCTGTGTGTTTGCTTTATTTGATTTCTATTTTGAATGGCTGTATTTACCCCACCCGAGAGGGTGGAAAGTGGGAAATTATGGCATGTAAACTTTGTTATTCGCAGAAGCATCTGTACATATTTTATTCCTTGCGCTGCTATTTATAACAGAAATAAATATTTATTACAATCTTGTTTTTTGTTTATGTTAATCATGAAAAATTATGTTAATGAAACTTTTATAGGTTCTGTTAATAATGATTTAACCTTTTTTTTGTTCCCATATTTGATGATAATGATTGTTTAAATAAACTTATTCTTTTTTTAATGTTTATTTCTTTATAAATAGCATCACCAGAAATAAAATATTGTACCAATAATGGTGGAGGTGCTATTACAAGTAATAAATATGTTAGGCATAGTGACCATTGTGAATAAACTGAATCTGATCTTCTCCATCGGGGGAGGGTGAAATATAGCTTGGTAGAAGGATCCCAACAAATGGTGACATGACGCAATGGCCTGGGTAAAAAATATTAATGTACTAAAAAAAATGAAGTAGGCCACTGACCACAAGTACGTAGGTTGTACTAAACTTGTTATAAGTAATTTTGGATACCATACAAGGCTTCTTTAACAAAAATGTTGTTTTAAATATACAGGGTGGTCATTATGTATAGTATATATCTTGGTAAATCTCGAATGGATTCAAAATTTTTATATATGAAACTTGTTTTTAACATTTGATAATAAGGCAGCATTCAGTTGTTTATATTTCAGAAAACAAATGAGTAACGAAAGACAATTCGTTTTTTTAAGTGTTTTGATAGTGATTTTTGCTCTTTCCGATGATATAACATGTTAGTGCCCTAATACAAGAAAATTTTTCAAAAAAACGTATTATAATCACATCAATAACATTAATCTAGATATCATACATCAAAATAAAACAAATGAATGTTTAATAACAAACGTACATGTTCATTTGTTTTATTTTGATGTAGGGTATCTAGATTAATTTTATTGATGTGATTACAATAAGTTTTTTTGAGCATGTGTTAGGGTACTTAGTACTTACATGTTACATCATCGAAAAGAGAAAAACAAATCTGTGTCAAATGAGCCTAATCAAAAGTTGCACTACCATGTAAAAAAATTCAATTGTTTTTAGTTAACCATTTGTTTTCTGAAATAAAAACAACTGAATGCTGCCTTATTATGGGAAAAAAAATGTTAAACAACTTTCATATAGAAAAATTTTGTATACATTGGATATTTGCCTAGATACGAGTGTATACTATATTCCATACATAATGGGTATCCGGTATATTAAGTGTTCCAGATAAAATTTCCACCCTGTATCCAACGCCAATGGCCTTTGATGTCACAACTAATTGTACTGCCATGATATCTCGTTTGTACAAATATAACAACGTACGGACTAGGTAAATATATAGGGTGTCTTAAATTGAGTAGGATAACATGGTTATCTTTGTTATTATTATACTTACACATTCGGTAAAATTGCTATGTTGATGTTATATTTTGAAAAAATAAATCGTTTTGTAGATAATTGCAAAAAAGTGAAACTTGCCATTCTTAAAAAGTTCAAGTCTCAAAGAGAGATATCGATAAAAGTTTCAAATAAAAATTGATGGGATAAATTCAATGGACGTAGAAAAAAATGTTCAAAATGTCTGCTTTCGAGATATTAACATCAACTTCCTTATTTTAAGTGGATGCCATATTGGATTTTTACTCAGTTTGATACAGTTTTTTTTCTCTTTCTCTCATAATAAACATGAATAAAATTACAATTTTCATTTTTTCTTCATATAGTTGGCCATGGAAACAGCAAGAAATTAACATTTTGCAATGTTACAATTGTCTGGCCGGCCAGCAGTTTTATTAAAGAATTAATTAACATAAAAAAAGCCTGGAAGCTGACTTCTCTCATCAGAGACCCCTTCGCTGCTGATATCTTGACAACTGAAGGTCACACTAGGTTCATTGGATGCCGCCGGCGGCATCTAGGTGAGCGTTGAGTTTTTAGCGGAGGCCCGCATCCTGGTGGCACTTGTTCTTGAATAAAGATGTCATTTAAATACGCTAACACTAGAACATGCACGAGTTACCGCTTGACGATACATAATCAAAAGTGCCAAAGCGGTGACATTACATTTGATATGGTTACTGGCTTGCTAACTTTGAATTTCATGCCATTCAGTTCATAAATGGCCACGTTTGAGGTTTTCATATTCTCTTTGTCGGTAACTAATTACGCATCATAAAGTTTAAATCATAATATAAATATAAAGTAAAGGTTACATTGTAAAATGCCAATTAGGCCTCTCTGTTAGGTTTTGTTTCCATGGCCAACTATGAAGAAAAAATGAAAATTGTAATTTTACCCATGATGATTATTATTATTATTTGAATGGTTAGAAAGAGAAAAAAACTGTATCAAAGAAAAAATCCTACATGGTCGTTCATTTGAAATAAGGAAGTTGTCAATATCTTGAAAACCGCCATTTTGAAAAATTTTTTTTTGTATTTCCATTGAATTGATCCCATCGAATCTTGCAACTTTTATTTGGAACTTTTTTCGATTGCTCTCTTTGTTATTAAAATATTTAAATTTGAAAAATGGCAAATTTTCATTTTTTTTAATTATCTACAAACGATTTATTCTTTCCAAAATATCGCATCGGAATATCCATCAGCATCAAAAACTATACAACTTGGCCGTTTTAACTGAATCTGTAAGTACATATTATAATAACAAAGGTAGCTATGTTATCCTACTCAATTTAAGAGACCCTGTATTTATTTCGCTTTTGCCCAATTACAGAGTGGCCGCATAATGCTTTTTAGAGGTGCCCCTGAAGAAAGTCTTGAGGTGGTCCATTTGTGCCCCCTAGTAGTCCAGTCGTATTAGGGTATTACCTAAAAAACGGTATAGCAGGCGGTTTATGACAACGAACTTTATGTGAAGAGCCTCCAGGTGCCGCTTATTAACGCTAGATCTTTGGCTTGCCCCAGGATCCAGACAGCTGCCTTCCAGAACCATGGAAGATCTTCCTGGACAATCTCAAGATGTGCAGTCTCCCACAACGGTGGAATTGTGTCAATCACCGTTTTCATCCACTTAACGAGTGGTTGTCACCTATTAACCCATACAACCTTCTCAAAGATTTAATTTGTGAACAGTGTAATTGCGCTATTCACAATAAGCAAAAGTTAAAGCGCCATATTCACATTAAACGATGTGACGTGCACTTTGTGGGATTAGGTAGGTATGCCACAAACAGTAAGAATAATTTAAATCATAATTTATTAAAGCACGAGACATTGAAAAAAAACATTGTTGATTTTGTGGTCAGTGTAATTATCCCAAGAATAAGCAAAGCTGTTTCAAAGAATAATCGACGTAATGGAATGTCGGCGACTTGTACGAGTGTGCTAGAAATTGAATGATAAATCATGATCTTTATTTGTAATTAGAAAATTTCAGACCTCTGAACTAGCGAAAATTCCCGTTTTTCGTTTATTGGTTTTGTATAAATTTTAAGTTCCAGATAGCCCTTCATGAATTCTGATGTTTTTATAATGAAGTTTTAAACTCAATTTAACACAATACATATACAGTGTGTCCCAGGTAGAAACCACCATAGGGAACCAGCAATGTATTTTTTCGCGAATGATCCACGAGGCATTTGACATTAGCGTTTAGCTCTAATCTCAGGCAAGCGCAATGACGTACGTTGAACGCGAGCTTCAAATACATATCAAAGGCCTCGTGGATCCTTCTCGAAAAAATACATTGCTGGGTCCCTATGGTGGGTTCTACCTGGGATACGCCCAAACGGGTTTTTTAGTTACATTTTTATAAGACAGATTCGGAAACAATGGACCCTTGAATTTGGCTGTTTGAAGTAATGAAATTACAGAATAAAATTCTTGAACAAACGAAAACGAGACTTGAATTTACACCAAATTCAATAGGCCATGTACGGTATGAATCATACCGATTAGGGTTGCCATCTCAAAACTCTGCCAACTAGGATAGGAAGCGTGAAAACCCCGGATTTAGGGATTATAAACCCGGACATATTAACTGAATTTTAGAAAAAACATTGTCTAAAGAAATAGTCTTTGAAATTCTACTTTATTTTTCTCACTGACTATACTGTTTCAAATTCAATAATAGTATAAAGGAACAAGGGATTGAAAAGAGTTTTTTTTCCTGAGAGAATGGTTTAAATTTAATATTTTTTAAAATATTTTTAATGAAACAAAAACTAGTTTAATCCAGTGTTGTTTATACTATTTTTACCAATACCGATCGATTTAAATCCATTTTTCCATGAATTGTTTACAAGAAAACAAAAATGAGGGATTAAAATTTTTTTAATCTCTAGGGATTAAAATTACCTGTTAATGTACAAAAATTAGGGATTAAATTCAATAAAACAATGTAGGTATTGGAAAAATTCTTTTCTTTGGTCTACTGTTATGTCACTAGTGAAAATATTCTTTCAACGTTGGCATTATGAGCAGGAATGCAAAAAAAGCACCAGACAATTTTCAATAACTCCAAGTTTAATGAGGATTCTGTGTTTTAAAAAATTGTAACCAAAGCTAATTGGCGCCTTAAAAGTTTATCTTGTTTTGACAGAAACTCATAGATATCTCAGTAGCCTAAAACCCGGACTACCAATGAAACCCCGCCCGGGCGCCCTCTAAACTAGGACAAATCCGGAGAAACCAGGACGGACGGCAACCCTCGTATGATCGAAGACAAAAGCTGATGGAAAACCCCTGCGTAAAAATAACACATATTTCGTTGACTCCAATCGACCAGATAAATATCAGAGGGTTCATTTTCATATTTAACTTCAATAATTGTAATTGGGTTTTTGAGAGAAATTGCATTAATTAGGTTGAATGCACTGATCAAAAGTGAAAATAACAAATTGTAATTAAATACATGCCTATACTATTCCTGTTGAAAAACCCTTTATAAGCAAAACACTTATTTTGATTGCGCAATGGCGGTGGAAATAAGAAAATACGTATCCACTTTAATGTTCTTTTAAATCTAATTTTTGCAAAGCTCCCGAATTGCCATTTATCGATCGGATCTTTACAGCTATCGACTGCTGCGCCAATTTAGGAAGGACGCGGAGAGTCTTTTAAAATTGCACGAGAGTCAGTTTGACGAGGACGAAACAGAAGACAGCGACGACCTGGACGAAGCGTTGAAAGTTTGCGAGGACTCGATCGCGTTGAAGGAGAAGCACAGAGGAAGGAATAGCTTTTATAATATACTGTTTCAAGATCCCTCGCTGAGGCCGGAGAAACCCATCAGGGCTTCGCACGGCAAATCGAACGGCGAGCCTTCCGTTTCGACTACGTTTTCGAACGCCGCGCGAGAGCGATCTAGAGGTAACGAAGCTAGGGAGAAACATATGGATGGCTTATCGGACGACGGCTCTGTACTGTCGCCGTTGTATAATCGATATGGTCATAAGTACGAAAGTAAAATTACTTTGCCCGATATTACTTGTGATCTGGAAATTTCGCCGCCCACATCCGCTTCTTCTATAGCAGAGTCTATAGCTATTATAGACGACGATAACGAAAATGAGGAGAAGGAGGTGCTATCTCCGATCGGGGTGCCTTTTGCTGGAACTATGTCCATGTCTAAGGTAGTATACTTGGTTACCGTTTGTGCTCTCTTTATTTCCTTCATGTTTAACTTCTCTGCTTTCTTAACAGTTGTAAATACGTGTAGAGTAGACATTGCTTGCTTCCGTAACCCACTTGTGGAGCTGAATATTGATTGACCCTTCTTGTAAGTTTAGAGATGATCGTACTAGCCAGTCGGGCATCTCTTTCTCTGCTTTAAATAAAAAATGCAATTCCAGTTATTTGGACCAGAACCATTTAGCGTAACCAATTTCGGTAGGTATTTTGTATTGAAAGCAGTATCAATATAAAAATAGATTGTGAGACATCTATACTTTTAGGGTTTGTGAACGTTTTCATGAAAATTGTTCTCAATCCGTAACTCTTTGTCGATTGTGCATATAGCATCCGGGTTGGCATTCCCGTTGGATAAAGTCAACTTCAAAAGGAAATTCTGAATTACAAACAAGTGGAATCAGGAATGAACTCACATGACTTCTGAATCTTCAAACGTCATTTCCCTATGATCGTAAACTGAATAATTTGGAGACCGGACGACCTGCGTGCGCACTTTTATGAAAACATTTATCGCTTTCCACTTCCATATTTCGTAAGACGTGTACTTTCACGAAGTTAAGCACGGACGTAAACAGATGTTATCAATTGTTCTGTTATCGGAAATACATTAAATTTATCACACCTACACAAATTTATACAAAAATGCCTTAAAAGATAATAAAATTTAACAAAGAAACACCTGCAAATTTCATTCAATTTAAACGTTTTATCAAATTAAATGTGTGTCCATCTGGCCTACATTATTCTAATTAAGCACGAAAATTATGCTTTAGGTATAATCGCCCAAATGTTGTCTCACCATCTATTTACACTGTGGTAATCATGCGTGGTATTTATTAAAATGACAAAAATGCGCTTTCGATTAAACAATATTTGACACGTAATTTAAAATTGACATTTCTTACCAGGTACCTGCTCACAACAGTGTCCGTCTGACGCCGCTCTTACTACAAAACAGCAGCGATCGGCCGAAAAGTAATCCCGACGCGGTCAATTTGGAAGAAAAGGCACAAGAAATCTGTGATATTTTTAGTGGCGGCGAAGCGACTGAGAACTTTAGTACTAAAAAATTAGGACTCTTGAAACGTTGGCAAAGTGTCGACTGTTCCTCGGAGGAAGTGTGTAACTCGAGTGGTGCGAGGAACGCGATAAACGTTAAAGAAAATAGTGATAGTTCAGACTATGTAATTGACCGTAACTGCTACGTACCTTCCATATTCTCAACCAGTCCCAGTACGTCCCCAAAGAATGATCGCATCAGCGACTTATACTTTGGGAACACATTAAGCTCGGATAAAATATCTAGGTCACCACTTTATCGTAGGTATTCCCAGATTGGTAATTCGTCCACGGAAATTGGCAGTAACGAAACAATCTCCAAGTTCAGTGACAATCACAGCAGGGGAAAATTGCACAGTCTATCTTCCACGTGGGGGCCTTTAAATATAGAGTCTAGGCCTAAACATAACAATGAAACTAATACAAATTGTGATAATCTACTAAATATTCAACCACTAACCGGAACGCTGTATAACATTCTAAGCAGTAGAGGTGAGAATAGAATGGAACTAAATCCTCTACGAATTAGAAGCGACGAGGAATCTAAGGTACTCGCGAGTGAATTAAAAGGATTATGTTCGGTTTCGATCGACGGCGACCGTAAAACAATTAATAAAATAGAGGTGGACACAACAAAACTTGAAAACTTACCCGCAATAATAGATAAAAAAAGAATGCGGTGCGGTGAGTGCAATAAACGATTGAATATTACGAACATGTATCACTGTCGATGCGGCGGTATTTTTTGCGGCCAGCATCGATACTCGGAGGTGCACCGTTGTAATTACGATTATAAATCTGAAGGACGCAAACTAATTGAACAGCAAAATCCCGTAATTGTTGCCGATAAACTAAATAAATTATAAATTCGTGTGAGTGCGCTGAAATTTGTGTGTGCCTACTTTCCTCGTATATATTGGTTAATTGTTAGTGTTTTTCTTTTGGACTTGATTATTATTTTATTGTATTTACACCTTTTCTTTTTGTATATATTTAAAACTGAAATTAATAAAGCTTAAAATAATGCATTCACACAACCAAACAGGATAGTATATTTTGCATCTTCAATAAATGGTTGCATGCGGGAAGAAAAGCCTATAATCAAATTTACTCTAATTAGGGACGTAGTTGCAAAACAGTAAATGGAGGAATATGAGGTGTCAATATTTTCAACTTATTTGACACGCAGCTTTTATATTTTTTCTTTGTAGTGTAAGCACCAATCCGACAACTGATCTTAGAATATTCCAAGTGCCAAAGGAACGCTTCAGCTATTTTTGAGTTCTGGTTATAGTTCTGGATAGCTCCTCGAAACCTATGTGATAAATCTTGTAACAAACACATTTAAAGCTTTTTTTTTAAATATTCCAAGTGGCAAGAGAATATTTGGGACCATTTCTTGGTACAATTTTTCAGTTATTAGAGTTCCAGATGAAACATTTACGCAGGCGACTTATAACAAGAAAACTATGGAACCACCAAGAAATACAAAACGGATTTTCTTGTGCAGCGTTGGAGTTTTTACTAGATTTCGGGGTAGCCCAGTTTTATATATTTATAATCAAAAATGTGAGATTTTTCATATTTGAAGTGCTAAAGGATAGTTATAAATCAAAGTAGCGTGTTTTAACCTGACATAACACACAGATACAAGAAATAAATCAATTACGCCAATATTATGCAAAAATTAAACATCTTATATTGTACAAGGCAGGGAAACCAGAAGTAGATAAATCAGACTATGCTTGATTAAAGCGTTGATGAACTAAAAGAGATAATGAAGGAGGTAGTAATCAAAATCGTACGTTATTTATTCGTGGGAATGCTATGATCAATCAATGATTAAAGTGCATTTTTCGTATTACAGATGAGATCAATATTTTATTATTAGCTATAGTCTTGGCTATAGTTCAAAACGACATGTCAAACTTTTATGAAAAGCTTTCATGGCTCTGTTCCGGCATCGGCTACCATTAATTCAACACGAAAAAGTGCTGGTGAGAATGCAAAAAGTCTAATTATAGGTTATAGTTAAAATCGATTAATTAGAGAGTTTCCTTTCTTGTATTGCTACAGCACAAGAGCTGCAGTCCGCACGAGGTGAAAAAAGAGCATATATACAGGCCAAAATTGCAACTGTATGAGGGGTTCCACCCTGTATATACAACTTACGATACGATGCACATATTTTTGAGAGTTGGCAACCACGCAATTTCTAGGTGGGAAAAAGCGGCCTGCGCCATCTAGAAAGCACGAACGTTGGTTTGTTTCAAGGTTGTTTTATTAGAAATAAAATAACCTTTTGTTTTTGTTTGGCATTGTCTAAAATGACGGTCGTGAACGCGTCCCTCCATAAATGTTTGTTGTTATTTTGTGTTATTTAATGCAGGTAGTAATCTTTGCATTTCTTTATAATTATCGTATTTGTGATTTGTATGCAGCATTTTATATTTTTGTGAGTTTCAATATTTTTTTTGACTTGATTTAACCTTAATGCAGAATCACATATCTGATACCGTTATCCTTTTGTTTGTAATTGTTTACGTTTCTGTTGTAATGGTTGCGGAATTTATGTTTATTTGATGTTGATTACTTGGTCTTGTCCCTGAAGTTACATTCATATAAATGTTGATCATTTTATTTTAATATATGTGGAAATTACCGAGTTGTTTGATGTATGTACTGACTACCTATTGACGTCTACATGCTACTTATTTTTGTGATGTTATAATTTTATGTTACGCATTCACATCATTACAAACAATTAATTTTACTACACAATTTAATATTAATTTGACGGCTGGTTTTTTTATTGGTAAGTTCTTTTTTTCCCAACCTATTTCTATTTTTATTCGGTGTACTACCATTTTCAAAGTTTATTTTTGCAATGTAGGTAATTTATTTTGGATTAAATTTCCAAGCTTTTACAATCATAATAATCACGATAATTATTAAACAAACTTTTCACAATTTCAGTGTTTTATTTTATGTTCCTTCTCCACTGTGCTTCAGGTCATAGCGTTGTTTACAACTAACGTAAGAGGGCCCTGCCGTAGAGGTTTGATCACGTGCTACTTTTCAAATTTAAGCGGGATTTTGTTTAGTTTTGGAGGGATTACTCATTTGGGTGGCCATTTTTAAACGTTGCCGGGTACATTATTTCCGTGTTCTTGTAGTGTAACTTGGAGGTTAAGTACGCTACATGTATTCGGTGCTTTCTCCACAAAATAACAGCCAATTCATACACGACAATTGTTTTAAGATTGATTTTAATTTGAGCTCGTCTTAAATTTATCGGTGCAAACAGCCATTAATGATATAAAGACATGTACGGGTGGCCCAAATTGGACACTTTTATGAAACACCCTTTATTTTAAGAGATACGAAAAAATGGACCTAGGTGTCTGGAGCCCAATTTTAAAGAGACAATTACTGGCGCAAACAGAATTCCGCTATCACTAATCGTTTGACCGCTAGAGGGCGTTTCTCGAATTTAGACGATTTCCTTAATACCCTATAACTTTCTTACTATTAAAGATAATTGACTTTGGCAAAATCTTTCTTAAGAGCACTTTTTTATGTACAATCCATTGCGATACACAGTTTTTATACAGGGTGTTTGCGCCATTTCTTATTAAAAAATAGTGATATTTAGGTATATTTTTGAAATCAGAATACCTATCAAATGACACAAAAAGTAAAGATGAATTTCCTAAGAAAAAACAAAACTAATGATGGTTAACCTGAGGCGAAACGTCTGACTTAAAAAACGAAAAAAAGATGGCAGGATTGCTTAAAACGGCAATTTCTTGGTTACTTGTATTATTTGTTTATATATATTATATGACGATGTTTTATTCGCACGTGTTTTTTTACGTTCTTTGTTTTTTGTGTGTTATATGAAATTAAAAATATTTGAAAACTAATAAACATTTCCAAACAATCAACAAATTGTTTTTTACACAATCCTGCCATGTTTTGTTCGTCATGGAAACCTAGATGCCTACAATAAAATCATTTTAATGTATTAAATGCAATAGGTATTCGAAATAATATTTAATACAATTATAATAAGTGATACATCAAAATTTAGGAAATTTTACTCTCTTTTCAAAAACTCCAAAATATACAGGCTGATTCAGATTCGAGGGCCACCGTGGGGATCTCGGAAACTATGAGAGGTAGGTAGGTACCTAGTTTAAATTTGGCAAAGTTGCATATTTTGATATCGACAAATCGTTATTTTTTTTTATTTGCCACATTTTTAATTAACTACATGCGAAACTAGACCACTCACTAGTAGGCGGGAGACACTTTACTGTTCGACAATTTTGCGCCTTAACTCATCAAGTGTGCACACAGCGAATTTCGTGGAATTCTCTCTATTTTCGTTGTCTGGCCAGAATTGCAGTGGAATTTTTTTTTCGAATTTTCAAAAACTAATTTCATATTCGTGATTTTCATGTTTAAAACATCGACATATAATAAATGGACTGCGCCTGCCAATGCTAAGACCGGATACTGCAGGTGAGAGAGAAGGGAAAACTAAGAGGGCAAGCTGTCCCTTACGGTTACGGATCTGATTGGTTCTTTCAACAGGAGCGATTGCGATCGCATTCAAATTAAATTGAAAGAACCAATCAGTTGCGTAACCGTAAGAGACAGCTTGCTCTGTTAGTTTTTCCTTCTCTCTCACCTGCAGTATCCGCGCTTATCATTGACACGCGCAGTCCATTTATTATATGTCGATGGTTCAAAAACCCCCAGATAAAAAAATCTTTGAAATTTGAACCCCCATTTAGGGGTGCGCCCATTGGTGGTAGGAATTTTGAAAACAATTTTGCAAAATCGGAAAGGGTACCTATACTCGAAAACCTCTTCAAAGACTTGCCACCAGTGTTTCTAACTTGCAAATTTCACCACTTATTTGTGGGGGTGGCTCCCAAACAAAACACGTTGGACCCTCGGTTTATTTGGATAAAGTGCTTGTTTCTTACATACTTATAAGTAACACCCTGTATATTTGGTCATTTGTTTAAATTTGTGGAAGCTATCGAATGGTTTGATGTTTGTGAAGGGATGGGAAATATTGTAACCATCAAAATAGTTACGATATCTACCGCTGTGATTGATTTCGAATCTGTTAACTGTACGTAGGCTGCAAGAGGCACAAATTGCAAGTGCCAGGGGTGGGATCTTGCTAACAAAACTCTTCAGTATTGAATCTACAGAATCTACATTTTGGGGTCTATAAGTCTCTAAATTTTTTTATATACAAAGTTATAATCAGAAAACAGGTTTCTAAAACATTCCATCCAAGAAGTGTCGAAGTATTCTTAAAATAAAAAATGCCTACCCAAAACCAAAACTGTATGTGGAACCAAAATTATAAGATTTCCTATCAAGTAATGCGGTATTTTATTGAACTTTTGAAGCTGAATTTGGATTACCACCAATTACCAATTTGCATTGAATTACCCAAACATATAGATTTACTTGCGAATTACTCGAAAGGGAAGTAGGTACTTCGAAGTAAGAGGGTACAAATTTTCTAAAAGGAACCCTTCGCTGGTGACCTTTGAAGAAATCTAAGCTTGGTTTTCTTTTTAAGCGAGTTGTTATATTTGCCTAAAAATTTGCAAGTGCCATCTATTCCAGGTCTCAATGGTCTAGGTAGGTACCAGCAATGAAATGGAGGCGGGCTATTGATCTGAGTTGTCAAAACTGTAGATTAATTATTAATCTCGGTCTCGCCAATAAGGGGAAATGCATCAGTAAACGCTCCTTGTCTAAGATTTATAATTACAGGTATTACCTACTTGTTAATCGTATAGTTGTGGCAAAAAAGCATCTACCTAAGAAAATTGGCATAGGTACCCGCTGATAAATTCGTTCAAGGAATGTTTATCCGACGAACTACCTAGAACTAAAGCCGATTAAACGGGTGAAAGTCCTAAAATGCGATTAGCATTTAAAATTAAATTAGTGGATTGTTCCAAGGCTGCCAAAGAAAATGACCATCTCCGTACAAGAGTTCGGAATACCTCAGCAGAGGTGAACGTATGGGAATATCTAAGAAACCCAAATGAAGTTATTACCTGCTTTATTCTCACTTAATTAGCGCCTAAAATTAAAATTGCAAATACTTCTTAATGGCGGAGATCTCTTGACAAAATACTTTATTACGAAATTTTACGCGCAGCGAATTCTTCAAAATGACGAAGCAATTAAGTTGTTACTTTAATAATTTATGTGATTCTTATTGCAAATGTATTTCCTTCGTTAGCTTAAATTATACACATGAAAACGTCTTATTTCATTCTAATTAACGCGTAATTATAAAAAAATTGTAAATGTAAATAATGAAGTGATTACGAAGGCTATAGAGTGGCGAAAACCATCGCTACATTCTATAATTAACCCCTGCGGGGAGCCTTGCAAACAAGTGCAGATAAACTGACAGATTTGAAGGTACTTTTTGCACAGCGATTTTATGCTCCTTGCCTACAGTTTTCATGCTCTTTTTATTACCCGCTTTTGTTCCTTCCGCTCCCTAGATTGCCATAGTAGTTTATGGGTGGGGTCGTGTGTATGTATATGTACATACCTATTCCGGTTTATTCGGAAGTGCAGTTGTTTAAGTTCTAGATTAGCCCCAAATTTGATCTCAACCGGTAGGTATTTATGAAAACACGCAGTATGATCTTCCTGCCTTTCCTTCAACCTAAAACACGTAAGTGTCGGAAGATGATACCCGCAAACGGACCATATCACGCTTTGGCTGGCAAAACCAACACAACCTTTCAAGTATATAAGGCTGTCGTTGATAGTGACACGCTTATACGAAAAATGCGTTCGAAGTTAATCGGCAGTCGATAACAAAGAGGCGGTCTATGGAAGATGCGAAAGGTGGCCCTTTCGCTTTCGAGTATATAAGGGTGTCCATGCATAGTCACCGGCTGATACGAAAAATGCGTTTGAAGTTAATTGGCGGTCGATACGAATGAATCGGTCTATGGAAGATGGACATCTCGGTGATCGATACGGAAAAGGCGATGCTTTCCAGATGATGTAGACATTCTTCTTCCCTAAGGCGTTCAAGTTTAGACTGGATGCGCTTGCAAATAAGGTTTTATTAAAAGTATATCCACATATGTGACATGGACGTGTCGCTTATTTTGAATGTAAGTCGAACTACACCTAAAATTTATTGTGTATTATACCCATTCTACTACTTTTAATACGTTAATTGTTAAACCCAGCATATTTCAATTTAGTAGCGGAAGAGTTAACACAGCCTTTTGCAGATTTCACTTAAACGATCACATTTTTCAGTTTCACCAACTTCAGAATGACGAAATATAAGTAACATAACCTCAGATTTCGACGAAATGAAGTGAACTTTTAATTAAGATTGTGCAAAATTCGGGCTTCTCTCTCAATTTTTTGTTAAAACTTCTCGAACCATTTTTATTAATTTCATGATCGTAGCTGGGGGCCCTAATAGCGTCACGTATCCGAGAATTTCTGACAACAGTGGATTTCTAGAAAGATAGAAGTACAATATCTTGCTTTAGCGGTCTTGCGCTTACCAATCCATTGGTCTTGATTCACCGTTTATCTTCACGTTTTTTGTGAGTTGTCTTTTTCATCCGTTTTCAGCAATGTGCTCAGTTTCCTTTCATCTTACGCTTTAAACTTTTTACTCTTTTCAGGACCGTTCCTGTTTTGATCCCCATTTTAGAATTCTGTTATCAATTCTTTGTACCTACATATTTGCCCGTTTCCATACGTTTTGTAAGTGGGCGAGTGGTTCCTGAATACGGTCCGTCAAGAAATCTGATTGGATGGAAAAAAATGAGTTTACGGTGTAAATCACGGAATGGGTGTGAATTATAAAAGAAAAGTAGTGGGAATTAGGTGGTTCACGGAGAGCCCTATGGTAATACGCGTCAAGCCACGATAACGTTCGCGTCGAGCGCTTAATAAAGTTAAGTGGCCACCTATGCGTTAGCGCAGGGTTGATTTTAGTGCGTGTAAAGAATTCAGATACAGCGGCGAGGTAATTCGCCGAGACCACTCGTGTGGAGAACCGTTAGAAAATTCGAGTAAAACCGCACGCGACCAAAATTCCGCCGATTTCCAATTCAAGAGTGAAATTACGTGTTGACTACGAAAAATTCAAACCGTTCTTAGGTGAAGATAAAAACTACAATTATAAAAGTACACAGAAATCTTCTTCCTCTGTGGAGATAAATGTAATACCCGTTGATTATCGGTACTCTTGCACATATAATAGTTGTTTGTTAGAGGCCAGCAAGAGGGCGTCTTTTTGTAACCTTCCCAGAAATCGAATGCTATCTTAGCGTCCTAAGTATTGTTAAGTGTGGCGTGGCGTTTCCAGATTTTCGTTTAAATTTTTTCGAATCTGTTCTGGTGGTTTAATGGTTGTGAGCATTGTGTTGCTGCGACTCGCCTGTAATCCATTCGGAACCTACTAATGGGTGGCAACCTACCGGTTGGGTACCGTTGCCTTAAATACGAGTATATATAGTATATATAATACTCGTATTTCGATTTCCAGTCAAAGCAGCCATTCATTTATATAACCTGAGATGATTCCTGCATATATATTTTCGAACTACCATATATAATACCAAACGATACAGTAACTAAGTGTATTTTTCATGTTGTCATTAATATTAAATGAAATTAGGCGCACGATTCGATGTTTCGGTTTCACAGGATAAATGAAACGTGCGCACTCATTCATTCGCATTCGAGAAGGACGCGTGATGCAGGCAGGGCGAAGCTTCTATGTGCGTTTAAATTAGATATATTTGGTGGAAAAAGTGCTAAATACTGTTCCACAATTTCTTTTCCATACCCATCAATAGATCAAGGTGTAGAAGCAGCATTTTAACACCAATTGCCCAGTTTAGACTGCCATTTTGCATGTAAAACTTTCGTTGTTCTTTGTCAGCATTCCAATATTTATGAAGCATTGGCAATTCAAATGGAAGATTGCTGTGAAAAGGATGTAAGATTGGAAGGAGACCATTGTTGTAATAATCCTGCCCTTGTCATCGTTATAGTTTTCTGTAATGATGCCGAAAACCAGGGCCGTTTATCTGTATTTCCTGTGACGTCACAGTTACACCAGCTGGTTTGAGATGAGGTACGTCTTGCATTCTACGTAGGTATATTAAATAAACTCAATTGCGTGCGCTTTCTCTGAAAAATTAGAAATATTCGTTGTGTATTGATCATTTGATTAATATAAATTTGGTAGTTCTGAACCTTACATGGAATTGTTTAAATTGTAACCTATACGTCTTTCGCTATAAAAACCGATGCACGTCATTGATTTATGAATCAATTTCAGACAAGTTTTCTATAGATTTCGCACACTTGTTTTTTTTTGTACATGTTGCAGTGTTGCAGCATATGTCTGAAATTGATACACAAATCAATGACGTGCAACGGTTTCTATAGCGAAAGACGTATATATAACGTTTTGCATCAATAAATAAACCGATACAACGAAATATCGAAGGATCCTCAGTATTACAATCACTTTTAACGACAATTTATTGTTATTATTAATCTGACAAAATACATTTTATAGTTAACAAAAATGCATCAAATTCATGTCTTGGGCTTTGAGATAATGCTCTTGGTTTTTTTCCCAACGATCTTGGTGCATAAATAACGATTTTGACATGTTTTGATCAAAATCCACGTGGTCGCCAAAAATGCATCAAATTCATGTCTTGGGCATTGAGATAATGCGCTTAGTCTTTTTCCCAACGCTCTTGGTGCATAAATAACGATTTTGACATGTTTTGATCAAAATCCACGTGGTCGCCAAAAATGCATCAAATTCATGTCTTGGGCATTGAGATAATGCGCTTAGTTTTTTCCCAACGCTCTTGGTGCATAAATAACGATTTTGACATGTTTTGATCAAAATCCACGTGGTCGCCAAAAATGCATCAAATTCATGTCTGGGCATTGAGATAATGCGCCTAGTCTTTTTCCCAACGATCTTGGTGCATAAATAACGATTTTGACATGTTTTGATCAAAATCTACGTGGTCGCCAAAAATGCATCAAATTCATGTCTTGGGCATTGAGATAATGCGCTTAGTCTTTTTCCCAACGCTCTTGGTGCATAAATAACGATTTTGACATGTTTTGATCAAAATCCACGTGGTCGCCAAAAATGCATCAAATTCATGTCTGGGCATTGAGATAATGCGCCTAGTCTTTTTCCCAACGATCTTGGTGCATAAATAACGATTTTGACATGTTTTGATCAAAATCCACGTGGTCGCCAAAAATGCATCAAATTCATGTCTTGGGCATTGAGATAATGCGCTTAGTCTTTTTCCCAACGCTCTTGGTGCATAAATAACGATTTTGACATGTTTTGATCAAAATCCACGTGGTCGCCAAAAATGCATCAAATTCATGTCTTGGGCATTGAGATAATGCGCTTAGTTTTTTCCCAACGACTCTTGGTGCATAAATAACGATTTTGACATGTTTTGATCAAAATCCACGTGGTCGCCAAAAATGCATCAAATTTATGTCTTGGGAATTGAGATAATGCGCGTAGTCTTTTTCCCAACGCTCTTGGTGCATAAATAACGATTTTGACATGTTTTGATCAAAATCCACGTGGTCGCCAAAAAATGCATCAAATTCATGTCTTGGGAATTGAGATAATGCGTAGTCTTTTTCCCACGCTCTTGGTGCAATAAATAAAGTTTTTGACATGGTTTTTGATCAAAATCAGTGGTCGCCCAAAAATGCATCAAATTTATGTCTTGGGAATTGAGATAATGCGCGTAGTCTTTTTCCCAACGCTCTTGGTGCATAAATAACGATTTTGACATGTTTTGATCAAAATCCACGTGGTCGCCAAAAAATGCATCAAATTCATGTCTTGGGCATTGAGATAATGCGCCTAGTCTTTTCCCAACGATCTTGGTGCATAAATAACGATTTTGACATGTTTTGATCAAAATCCATGTGGCCTCAGAAAAATAATTTAACATTTTTGAATCACACACATGCGGTTATCAAACGTGCACGTTATCAACTCTTTCAGCATCAAGATAATGCGTTTGTTTGAAAGCTTTTACAACTCTAAATTCATGTGTAAAGAATAATTTTGGGTACATTTTGCTCTAAAACTTTTGACCGAGACCACAGAGAAGAGTTATATTGAATTGTTACACATCTAAGAGTCATAGGGAATAATCTAACGAAAGTCCGAACTCGATACATAACCTAGGGAATGAAATATGTTAATTTTTATTATATTGAGTTCGCAGTTTTTCCTGTTCCCGATTCACTCGAAGTCGTATAACTTTTGTTCCTGTTGCACCAGCTTCCTGAAAATCAATAGCGTCCGTTCTTAATGTCCAACGNGGTTTGTAGCAGTCCGTACGGTTTAAGAGATTAGAGTATAGTTTTTCACGTTTGATTTGCATCTGATTTACTCGTAGAAATTAAGGTTGGGTCAGTTGCGTGTTACATTACAGTGTAGTTACAGCCGGCTGTCTTGCAGGAATTTTAAAAATTCAGGCTTCTTTTCTTGTTGCATTATTGTTTAATTATATTAAATTTCGTTCCTAAATAGAGACTTACGTAAATATTATATGAAACAGTAAAAATAATGAAATGTGCAAATTAGTTCGTAAACACGATTTCTGACAAGAATTGTCTCCAGAAACACCATTTTTAATATATTCTTTGGTGGGCAAAAAGTAGAAAATATCAGGAAACCATCTACACAACAAGTCGGGAGCAAGGGGCCGTTTTACAGGTCATTTAACGCGGGGATCCCTTTTAATAGCTTGATCATAACCTCAAATTGGATTATTGCACACAAAAAAATTACAAAAAAACGGCCGTTCTGGAGACGAAACTATGTAAAATAATAGCAAAACAGATGTGTACTTACACTCTTCTCACTTTCTTTATCCAATTTTCTCTTCTTTGCAACTCATATGGTCTGTTGGGAAAGCTGTATAATTTTACAGAAGAGTCCGTATTTATGTACGAATTACTGCATCCAACAACACAACAAGAAACTCTGGACGAACGAAAAGTGTTTTTCGAAGTCATAATTGTTGTTTTATTTGGAGTAAGCTTGTAAATATTAATACAGTAATAAACGGTCGATGAACTTGTTTCACCACATCTTATGTTAAATTCGCCACCAGACGGCGCCACATCCGAATATGCTACTCAAGCAAAAAAAGGTAAGTTTCATATTCGGAGCTATAACCTAAGGAGCAACTACAAGCTTACAAGTCAACGAATCGGCTTAAGAAAAATCAACATATAACTATTCATCTCGACATGCCTCACTACACCGTTTTTGAAACTGGTTTCACCGTATTTCTTCTTCTCCATCTTTGGCTTTCATGCTGCCTTTCTCATCTTTAGAGGCGCTCTTTCTTAAATGCTTCTTTTTACGCATACATAAATTAACTTGTTTAGTTCAAATTCACCCAAAAGACGTTTCCTATCAGGGCTATATTAATATGCCCCTTTTCCAGGTTGCCTTCAATCTCGTCTTGTCTCAGCATGTGTGACCATGTCTATGTCGCATGTCTTCTTTAGATCCCATTCTCTCTCTGGGGTAATCTGTCAGATGGTCTGTAGATGACATAATATGATTGACAACAATGTTTAAAAATCATCATTTACGAAGTTGCAAAAATTTCATCTTGATACACTATTCAAACGCCTAAGACCTTCAACTTGACCTATGGCAGTACAAATGTGTGACAAAAGGTGTCCAAATTGGTTGTTATGCACTTATTTAGTTTAAAATACTTCTGTTCACACCCGAAGTATGACCATACCGTATATTTGTGGAGTGGACCAGCTTTGCTGAACACCGGTATCTAGAAAGCATTTTAAGTTGGGTGCTTCGTTAATAAGAAACCGTGGTTTCTGAATTTTGCGGGTTTTTTTGTGCACATCAAGCACTACCGACAGGAACGTAACATTCCTTAGTGCTTCCATTACAGTGCTAACTGCACGCATTGTAAGCGCCGGTTCTTACATGTTACAAAAATTAAAGGTACGTAAAAAAACTGATTTATTTAATAGAAGCTACTATAGCTACAACTACAATAAATACAAAATAATTTACACATAAATCTCTACATAAATATAACTAGCTAGAGTAAATAATATATCTATACGAATTTCATCCAATTAATGTGATTAGAAGTAATTAAATTAAATAATCACAATTCTTGTAACGTTTTTGGTTTCATTTTGTCTCATTTGCAATGTGCACACTTCTAGTATTTACATGTTTAATCAATCACTCACACTTATTCACGTTTATAACTATGTTAAGTAGATGAGCGCTAACTAAATTAAAAAGCAGAAGAGTGAAATTACGATTGTTCATCGATAGTACAAAGCCTATGGTTTTTGGGGGGGACATACGACACACTGTTACCTAAGTCGGCGAGAACAAGTTTGAGCGTAAATAAATAAGTTGCGCACCTTATGGTTAAAAATGGATCTTTCACAACCGTTAAATCTAACTACGTTAGCAATGTTCAAGGGTAGAAATTTTGTAAGGC
Organism: Photinus pyralis; assembly: GCF_008802855.1. Lineage (NCBI taxonomy): Eukaryota > Metazoa > Arthropoda > Insecta > Coleoptera > Lampyridae > Photinus > Photinus pyralis. The sequence continues at coordinate 14,653,781 of NW_022170819.1, forward strand.
GTCGTTATAAAGCGAATTATACGAGTCTTGCAAGACGTAGATGTCCTCGGGTTTGCCGTTGAAGTTGTACTGTCCCGGTAGTCGGTGGACGTTCGAGTCCGGCTTAGCCGGCTTCGGTTTCGGCGTGGTCGGCGGCGGTGCCGAGAAGTGGTCGAAAGCGCCGCTCCACTGATAAATCGACGAGGGTTTCCCGTTCGCGAGGAAGCTTACCGGGACGTTAAGGAACTGGTTGAGGGGATGAGCGGGCGGTTGCGATACGTATCCGAGGTTCGGCACAAACATGTAAGGTTGGGGAGGCATTCGGATGTAATAAATTGGGGAGTTAAATTGCGGACGGGCGTTGTAACGTTTACGAGATGGAAGGGTCCTGCTGCTCAACTCGTTTTCTTCTAGCTCTTCGGGTACGAAATCCTCTTGCTCAATTTCGTAGTTGTAATCTAATCCTTCGGGTTGGTAGTAGTCGTAGAAAGGGAAGGATCTTTGCTGCCTCGTGTTTTCAATTTCGTTTTTTGTATTCTGTGGGGCTGCCGCTACGTGGAAGAGGATGAATAAAGATGTACTGAATAATCGCATGTATAAAGCCATTATCTGCAACAAAAACTACCGTTAGATCGATTTAATGCATAGATTTTCAACATTTTCTGAAGCATCGCCCCCTTAAGGAGCAAAAAATAACCTCTGTACGTAGATAATCAACGCCCCCTGAAATGCTTCAGCGTCCACTGGGGCGGTACCGTCCCCATTGGAGAACCTATGCAATTTAATGCTAAAGAAATATACGGGAGCGGATAAGCATCTCCATTCTGCACGTATCAAATTATAATTCTAATAAAAATCCTAGCGAGTGTGTATGGAGCCAAACTGTGAAATTAATTAGCGAAAAGTTGGAGAAACCCGTTTTTGTACCAAAAAAACCGACTTTGGTAAATGGCAAATCGACAATTAATTAGTATTTCGTGATTACGGACAGCGGACAAGAGTGGACACGGTAGCCCGGTGGTATGCGAGCTTTTCAGTGCCGAGTATCGGGTATTGTTTGATTGCCGGTGGAACCATTTCGAGCACCGATTGTAATCTTATGCGTTTATATCTGATTTGAATAAAATTCTTCATTTAGAAACAATTTCTACAGTACTGTGGCAAATGATTTGCGAGTAAGCTATTACCGAAACAATAACTGATGCAATGTAAATTTCCCTCGAAATTTCCTTGTGCCCCATTTTAAATAACTCAACGCCTTTACATTGTCGTATGATCTTAAAAAAAACACCGTGTAATTAATATTCTACACTTCTGTAGAAATATTATATTAGTTCATCAAAACATTTTTATGGCCCTCTGGATCTGGACCCGGGGTACATGAAAACTGCATAAAAAACTGTTTATCCTCGATTTTGTCATAAGGATCGCATAACAAATTTGTAAACGAAAGCGTTTGCAAAAGTTTTAAACTGAGATTCACGCGCGTTTTCAATAAGTGACACATCTTCTCTTCACAGGTGGTCTGCATCATGGATGACCCCACTGAGGAACTCTTTCCTACAGATGAATTTTTCTTAAAATGTAGAAGAATCCATTGGGGTTGAAATCCCTATCCAGCTGAAGAAACTTTTATTCGTAAATGGTTATCGATTGGAAAGTAATTGCTCAAATAACTGATATAGATTTGGAAGATATTGAGAATTTTACCAAAGAAACGTTACCTAAGTTACTTAGAAACAAAGCTCATTATTTTCTGTTAATATTTTTATTATAATTTTCTTATCAGTTTAAATACGTCATGTTCCGTTTATATTAATTAAAGTTTATATATCATTAACCTGTAGGTTCAACAACTTTTTACAAATATATCTTAGAGAAATTTTGGGAGGTAATCAGAGGAAATCAGAGGAAATCGGGGTAATCCCAAAGTAATCATGGGAAATCCCGAAGTAATCACAGGAACTCCCAAGGTAATCATAGGAAATTTACAGGAAATCTGAGGGAATCAAGGCAAAAGTGGTAATCTCTGTACAAATTATGAGTTGCGAATTACCCCTCGGTGTATTAGTAACAGAATGATCAAAGTAGAATATATACTTTCATCAGAAAACCTTGCTGACCCCTTCACGAAGTCCCTGTCGGGGCCCAAAACAGAAATGTTTGCTAAGACTATAGGTCTACCCTAAGAATCAAGATTTTTTTAAATATGAAATAAGGGGAGGTAATTTGTATTTTCTATTTAAAACTGTGTATTTCCTATTTTTAAACTTAAAAGTAAGTTTTGATGTAGTATTCTTTATTTTGAATTTATAAATATTTTTAATCGAGGGGAGGTGTTGAAGTACGATCATAAAATATTTTATAAATTATAAAGTGTGTAGATGGTTAATAAAAAATGTATGATGAATATCGAATGACATTTATGAACTTTTTTAATTTTTCTATTTTTGAAGCTCAAGACGTTTTATTAAGGTTCTAACATTAATCTTTCAACAAACTTAACCTCAGGAACATGGCTGCCAACCGTCGCGTCGTCACGAAAAATGAAAATAATTACTTATTCTTATTGAACAAACAACAAAACAAAACTTTGCTTTTTATAAATGGACTTATACACCGTTTGCGGTGTTTCCTGATTAAAACAAGAGTTGCAAATAAAACCACAAAGACCCAAAATGCGATAAAAACAAGGAAGTAAAGAAGAAGAACCAATGCCCACGGTTCGTTTATCCAAAGGTGTGAAGATGAACACCTTAAACCTGTAATAGAAAGGAGATTAAGATCTCACGAAATTAAATCTCCTGCCTTCCCTCGAGGACAAATCGCAGGTATACCTCAAACATCCGACCGCAAGACGATGCGTTAGTAAATGAAGATTTCAAAATCTTTTATTAACCTTAAGCAATGGGCGTTCTTCGTAGGCAAATGATGATTATACTCAATCACATAGCGTAATTAATGCATCGCTACAATTTTCGTCCGATCCATTAGGACATCAAAGGATAAATTATAACGCGCGGAGGATCGGCTAATTTATATAAACAGTTATTAGTGTAGAATTCGTGGAACACTCGATTTATTAATTACTTCATTAGATTCTGCCTTTACTTTGTAATCGTGTGAAATGCATAAAAGGTAACAATTAGTGCGCATGCATGGGCAATAAAATTCATTTTATGGGTTTTAAACATCTCGGCTATACATGCTATTGTGAAAAAAGCACGCAATACACCTGCAACAAATTTTGTTGCTATTAAGGTAGATTGATGTTTAATACTGTTACTTCTGCATAAAAAGCGACTATGAGATTATTGTTTACCAAAACAATGCATTATGCGGTGGAAATATTCACATGCGTGTAGCTTTTTTTTTGTAATATCTCTTACACTAAATAAGGCGCATCAAGGAAGATCAAGATGATTATTTTGAGGAACTCAAATTGCACGACACCACAAAATGGAGAATTGACATATAATTTTGGTAATGGGAATCATTTTTGTTCATAATAGTCGCATTCTTTCGAAATAATGGTACTTTAAATACATATTTTGGTTAAATTAAATAGTAATAACACCATCAGGACGTCCATCATTTATTCATAGTAGGTATGTAGACATTGCCCAAAAAATCGCGACAGGAATTGCAATTATTAAAAGATTTGCGAACTACAAGAACTGACTACTACCGGAGTGTCTCGTTCAGTTTAAGTGTAGGTATTAAAATGGAACCGATTTCTATCAAATAAATTCAATATATTTTTGGGGATTTACGCAAAAGTTGTAGCGAAAAAATGGCAGGCATAAGAGAGTTAACAGAAGAGTAAGAGCTCCAGAAACTAATATAATGTGACTTGTGAGGGAACGAGATAGTAGAAGTATTTACCTATTATTGGGCATTTGCAAAAAAGTTACTCTGTTCTAGGCCCTCAACAGATTTACACCCAATTACAGAGTGACCCGCATAATACTTTTTTAGAGGTGCCTCTGCAGAAGGTCTTAAGTTGTTCTCTACTGCTTCGGTATTTACCTTACGAATTAAGAAAACTGCAGAAAATTCGGAATAGCCGGCAGAATGCTCGAAACTGATATAAGGAAATTCCCATCTCTGCCACAGATAAAAAATTCCTACCTCACCCAGGTTCGAACACCCGACCTCCGGTTTTGTAGCCCAACGCACTACCACTGAGCTACAAAGCCGGTTATGCGCTTATTATCTGATAAAAAAAGTGCTGAGGGTTCCCAAAACTAACATATTGTGAGACGAGATCATCGGGAGCGGATCTAGGAGGAAAATCGTGTAGTGCAAGGTTACACATTGCGTCCGATGGTTTTGTTGATTACCGAGGGGCAAACCACTGTGGAATTTTAATGTACAACCTTTTACAATTCATGGCATTCTCACGGAATTCATTAAACTCTTTTGGAATTCATGGAATTATTTTGGAATTCATAGAATCCTTATAGAATTTATGGAATGGGGTGATCTCAAACACACTGTATACAGTAGAATCCCGATTATTCGTGCGCAGGTTATCCGAGCGGCGGATTATTTGTCCAGTGATTTTCTTTAATTGAAATTACATTATCCGTCCTTCGTCCAGTCTTGTGGAGCGCGGATAATCGTTTGATAAAAAATACTTTCCCGGTCTGTTAAAAAAGTCTCTAGGTAAATAAAATGGTGGACGGTGAGAACGCTATATTATCCAAATCAGGACTGTGTCCTTTAAACAGAGAAAGGGGTACTTGAAGGACTCCCTGTAATATTCCACCTCCATTAGATGGACAAAATGAATTCTTACAGGATTTTTGAAGGAAATGCGTTACGGTGCCGATGAAAGATTAGATTCTATAAGAGGCAGAAAGAGTAGTAGTGTTACCCTTGAAAGTATGGAACCCTGTAAGACTACGTGGAGGACGGGAAATGATCTGATCAAGAGAAGGTGGAACAATCAACTGAAGATGGGGCACTTTTTTAAAAGAATCAAACAAAGCTTCTAAAATACGCTGATGCTCCAGATAAATATAACAAACAAAAACAATAAATTGTTAGAGTGCTATCTCATCCACAAGCGAGAAGGGGAGGACCATGTATTGGTTTTTACATTTTTTAAAGGGGTTTTTTGTTTTAATAATAAATTATAAGTAGGTGTGATTATTTTGTTATTTATCGACTGCCTTATTTTGTTGTTCTCGTAATTTTCTCTAATTAGTGTGAATTATTTTTTTAGTAACGCAGTTTGTAAAAATTTTCAAATTTTTGTACTATAAGAACAAGTTATTAGTTGATAAGTAGCCCAAATTTCATTATAATCGCCCCACCCAGTGAGCGGACTAGACATTTTACTCTGATAGTAATATGCATTGTATTCACGTTGCCAATATTAATAAAATCTAATGGATAATGTATATTAAATAATCAGGTTTGGGTAACAAAAGCTAACGATCAAAGTCGTGGAAAAAAACAAGGTATTCGCATGTCATCGTCTGTCGATATTTTTTATTGTAAGTACCGAGTTTAATTAAAATGTTGGCGTGCTTCGTAAAATGCTTTCCTTGAACTTTCCATTGATTTCGCATTGTCGTTTTTTTGTTAACATTAATACACAAAAAAAACCATTTAGTTAATGTAAAATAATATACAAAAAATCTGCCATTCAATCGGCGGCAAATTAATCATTAGCTACCATAACAAAATGCAACATTTTAATTAAAAATGGGACAGTTCAAGGTCCGTCTAATGCAATTTGAGCCGCACGACTGAATAATTGGGATTCTCATTTTGTCTGACGCTGACGAGATTGAGCGACACATTTTAAAGTTCCCTACCCACAAAATTTAGATGATCTGGTTATGAATTAATTATAAAAAAATCAAGCATTTCACTTTTTAATTGTTGTTGTCTTTTGGAAACACCTACAGAGGTAGGTATATCAATTTTTTGCCAATTTAAATATGTCGAAATTACCTTTACATCACTCCAAAAGTCATTCTTTTTTGCTACTGCTTACTGTTTGTGGTTTATTTGTTATTTTGTTGTTGTATGTTTGCTACTTCTCGATTGTGACAATTTTAAATGATACAGTATCGCATTTTTTGGTTATTTTACACGGGCGAATGGCCCTTAAATACGGTTCCGACTTTGTAAATGCGTTTGAAAGCTCGCGACGCCGGCGAGTCGTTGGATATGGCGTGATTAGTTCAGATTACAGGAAAGATTTTGTTTATTTTGCAGTCGCCGTTGGCTTCTGTGTATCGGGGGGTTTGCGGATTCAGTAAAAAAATACTCCACGCTGAGTCGACTTATGACTGTCAAGAGATCTGATTGGATAAATAGAAGTGGTTTATTGGTGGATATGGTTAGGCTCAATTAAAAAAAAGTAATGCAGTTGGAAGTTGAACCGTGAGCGAAGTCAAGTAAACCACTTGTACATTACCGTTATTCGATTTCGCGTTGGTCCCCCAGCGCAGTTAAATTGACCACCTGTAATTTATCGCAGGGCATTTTTATATATTTCTAGTAATAGCTTGTTTGAAATGCCTTTCGAAGTTTTTTATTTTGACGTTTGATTTTTTTAAATCGGTTGATTCGTTTTCGAGAAAATTAGAAAAGTCTTTATTTAATAGAGCTATCTTAATTTGTTCTGATAGAAAACAAAAACAAACGAAAATATCACGTTTTATTTCAGTAAGTGTTCAAAATGTTGCCCGCTATTGACCCAACAATGATATAGGCGATGTTCAAATTCGTGACGGACATTTTCAAAAAACATGTGGGATATCATGGCAGCCTTCGATGATGCGTTGACGAAGTTCATCCAAACTTTCAGGTTGGGGAGTAAACATAATAGATTTCAAATGGCCCCATAGAAAGAAAATTGACAGCAAATTAAAGTCTTTCTTTCCCATAGCGACAAATAAGTGATATTTTCGTTTGTGGTTGTTTGATATCTGAACAAATTAAGATAGCTCGATTAATTAAAGATTTTTTTTAATTTTCTCGAAAACGAATCGACCGATTTAAAAAAATCAAACGTCCAAATAAAGCACTCCGAAAGACCTTTCAAACAAACTATTACTCGATATCACTTGTCATTTAAAATTTTTAACGGAATGGCCCTGAGGGCAGAGTGTGAAAAAGGTGAAGTAGTTTTTGGTTAAAAAGTTGTCACCCTTGACAAATCTTTTGACGTGTCTCGGCGTCTTTTCCTCAGTGGTTATCGATAAATCCATGATAGGAAATTTTCAAATGAACACCCTGTACATTTACACATGTTAATTTCGTCCCTTATTACGTATAAATATACATTCGCGTGGGTAATTACGCTTAATTTTTCTTTTGATACATTGAATAGTCCTTCGAATACCATTCGTAGTCGAAGTATTTGTAGATTATATTTGAGGTGCTGCTCCACTCATGCTAGTTACACTTTTTAATACCACGAGCGCTTGCGTAACTAGCATTCGTGACAGCACCTCAAAAACATTCGACAATACTACGACTAGTCATGGTATTACCTGTATATATGATAACACAATTAGGTATCAGGTATACAGTGACTTATCTTAGAGTATACTCTCTAGAGTCACTGTATTTAGGTATAACAATGTTTAACAGTTCATATACCATGTTTAATACAATGTATTTAGGTATACAATAATAAGGAATTCGAATTGTGTAGCGCTTTGAATTTTTTGCAGCGACATCTAATGCACAAAGGAAAAAAATATTTTTTCTGCCACGCCTTTTTGGGGAACCCTGTACATTTTGTGTTAAAATAAGCGCAAATCAAAAACAAAATCGACGGGTCTGAGCGTATTTCGGAACACGCATCCGTTATTAAATCACAACCCTGTATAATTATTGAAGAATTATTGAGAATTTCTTACAGATCTCTGTATAATATTCTGGCAACCTAATCATAGATGTCAGTAATAAAAATCCTCGAAATGAGTCTTTGCACAATTTTTACTATCTCAAAAGATTCAAAAACGTTTAAACAGAAGTAAACTATAGAAAGGCATTTAAAACGCTCCATCTTGTAACTGACTGGCACTAAATTCAAATTAGACAGAATTGGCGGTAGGAATTGCATCGGTCCTACGCTGCAAATAATTTTTTTCGGCAATTTCCTTTGTTTTTATTAAATTGAAAATTACAGCAAGAAAACTGTATCATTACTAGATTACTTATGATCAGGGCCGGATTTGGCATGGGGCCAACTACGGTACTATCGTGGAAAAATAACATAATCTCTTAAGAAATTAAAGTTGGAATGTTAGACACACTCTTACCAACTTAAAAGTAATAATGCAATATGATATGTAACATATAACCTCACATTTCGACGGAATTATGCGAATTTTGTATTAAAATTGTGAAATATTTAGGGCTTCTCCCGCAAATTTTTTGTTGAAAACGCTTAATGAAGGTGCCTTGTAGCCATTTTTATCAATTTTAATTATGTACATGAGCGGCTAACCGTTAGATTCTCTAACATACGATTCAGTGGATTTTAGATGTTTATATATTAGATTTCATTGTTTAAACTGTAAAATAAACTTGAAATACGTTATTTGAAATTGATGTCTTTTATTATTTAAAAAAAGGAGGATATTTCTCTAAAAATTATACAGTTATTTGTAATTCAAACTATAGATATTATGTTTTTTTTCAATAACACTTTATAAACCTCATAATTGATATAAAACATGTTTTTACTACTACTGAAATCAATCTGAGCAAATTGGGAGAAAGAAAATCGTATTAAGAGTAAAAAGTATTGCATATTTCTAGAAATACATTATGGTTGGGGTATAAAATGCTTGGATTGGGAGGGGAGGGGGAGGAGGCGCCGATTTCGAGGGGACCATAGGCGAAAAATATGTAGATCCGGCCCTGCTTTTGGTTCTCTAATAAACTCTTATGTGAAAGATCTCCTTTTCTTTGATCTGACAAGTTTTGTTATAAATGGGTTTTCTTGTTTACTGCTCGGTAAAATAAGAAGACCAAAATACCAAATGACCGTATATGATATAATATGATGAAAATCATAAAGAAATAAAATAAATACGAGTTAAAGTTTTCCAAGAAATTCGTTTACGAACATGCTTATTCCAAAACGAGGGCCTTGGATTGAATGAACTTTCTTCGCACTCCCACAGTGGAATACGTAAATACAAATTTAAATTTTTTGTGAACTCTCAATCTTTAGCTAACTGGCCATTGCAACTTATACGCTTGATTTACGCTGAGTACTGAACGGAACGACAATTCGCTTTTTAATCACTCTAATGGTGACACTTGGACTTTTTACGTTTACGTAAGACGCTTTTTTCCCTCCGTACTTGTTTTTCCACTTGGGAAACTAATGCAGATTGTTAGACAAATTTTCCAACTGAACCACGAGTTTACCCAAAACAGTTTTCTAAGCACGGCTACACGGACGCAAATCTATTTGGACCTTAACTCTCTTAACGCCAATCTTTGAATCTATTAATTTCGTGAAAATAATCCCCTCTCTTAACTAGATAGGTACTTAGTACTTTTTTAACGCCTTCTGCGTGTGTCAGCTCATTTTTACCAAGTTGCAGAAGTAACTTAACACGACTGATTTCTAGCGTGTAATTCAAAACCAAAGCCAGACAAACACAAAACAAATGTGCTAATTTGCAGATTTGAAAAAAAACTCTTACCAAATGGACCACGAGGTCTCCTTAAATTTACTTAAAACATTTTTATAATCTCGGCTACACGGACCCTAATCTATTTGGACCTTAACTGTCCCAATGCCAATCTTCGAATCTATTAATTTCGTGCAAAATAATCCCCTCTCTCAACTACTTAGTACTTTTTTATCGCCTACTCAATGATGGAATAACAATGGCGACGGTATTTTATTAATTTTTATTGGTTCACCGGGCTTTCACGGCTGTATACTGAAATTCGAATTCTCATTCTTACCCAGCTGTGCTTAATTTGCAAAGTTGCAGAAGTAACTTAACACGACCGATTTCTAGCGTGTAATTCAAAACCAAAGCCAGATAAATACAATTTAGAACAAATAGTTCATTGACGAGCGTGTGAGAAGATTGCGAAAGCTCGCTGCTATTACAATCCACAAAATAAAAACATGAACTTAACACGAGTTCTTTGGCGGATTGTTCTTGAAACCTTGACTCTTTTTAAACTTGGACATAATTTAACGCGAAAAATTGTAAAAAATTTAACGTAAATAAATGCTCATTACATTAATTTCTAAGCTGATCAGTTAATACACTAACAGAGCCGGCATGCTCTTTTTTTCGAGGTCTCTTAGGAAAAAGACTTTTTACTTTTTCGCGACGTGCCTCAGCTCAAGAAAAAGAATCATAAATCTATCAACACTACGGCTTGCGAAGAACCAGATGAAAAGCTAGGGTCGAATAATTTCAAATTGCAAAGTCAAGAGAAACTAATTTTAACTAAAATAATGCATGAAAAATGCCCAGCATCCGTGACCAATACACTGGTTGTAATTAGAAAAACATTCTGGAAGTATCAATTAGGGCATTTAGCAAGGAAATAATAAAATGCGATTTTTTACTGTTAAAATTGTGAGAAACCGAAATTATCCATTTCCTGTAGCAGCGTCTGGGTTCAGGTACGGAAAAAAATTTGTAATTATTTTAACATGGCGACACGAAACTTATTCTTTGCACACACTTAATTAACTGGAAAAAATTTAATGGAATTAAATGTAAGCAATCTGTATAAATTACAGTCGAGATTTCAGCACGTTACCTCTTCCTTCTTTTTTTTATAAACAAATTACCTTTAAACGCTAGTGTTCGCGTGATTAAATATAGCCCCATAAATCACTCGTAACGAGCATGGGCTTTTAGATGCAAGAAGTTGAAATGTAGGCGGTAATGGGAAAAAATGAGAAGCGGCGCGATATGTAATTTTAATTACTTCCACGATCATGTTACTACCGAGTTTACCGAGAGTAATTACTCGGCCTCTCTCTGCACTTCCGTACTCTTAAAATGCTTTTGAACTTTCAGCGTTTGCGATCGAAGAACCTACAAACGAAAATTTCCATAAAGTGTGACCAATTTTCTTCGGCTACCAACTTTAAATACACGGTTTCTTAATTACCGCCTCGAACGATTTATTTGTCCTGTTAGGTAAAAAGCATCTACCTAGTTCTGTACTATTTGCATTTTATCTTGATTAAATATTTAATAATGAAATAGATCCAGGCCATACTCTTTCCCATAAGCCAGATTTCGGAATTTATGCGTAGGCGTTTCGTCTAAATTACTATGATAGCAACAAACTGTTATGCAGCCTCTATCAATATCAACGACAGACTAAGATTGTCTATCAAAAAAATCTAAATAGGAAGGGAAATATAATCCTTCGACTTGTAACGAGGGAACGACCTTTTTTTATAAAGATGGAGAGAGATAATTTGTTCTCTCATCATGTATCAATGGGATTTATTGAAATGATGATAGCTTACAAGTTTTTTGGATTAGGTCATCGTCATACCTATCAGAAGAAACGCCAATTAGTTATAATTTTAGATGGTTATAATTCTCCAGTCCACCAGTGAAAATTGGGTAGGAGACAATGATTCTTCGCCATACGTTTGAAGCGAAACTCGAACTCGACAATGTTAGATCGCGTAACAATTGTTTTTCAACGAAAAGCTTCAAGACGAGGTCGTATAATCGAGATATACGAAAAGATTTGTCGTTATTCGTTTTTTTCGTTTCTGTGCATAGTTGGATTATTATTCACGCGCTTAAATAAATTGTTACCCTGAAAGTGTTTGGGCCCCAGGTGCAAAACTTTTGGTTGCGCTATATTTAAGGTGGCTAGTTACGTTAAAAATCAGTTTATTATTGAAAGTTGTGCCCCTAATTTGATTATACGAGGTGCTAAGAGCATTATAAATAAAACGACAACCGGTAAAAAGGTTAAAGACAACTAATTCGTGCTTCTGTTGACTGTCAAAATCCTAAGTTGCAAGGGTAATTATGCGGAACCAAAGATATTTTTAAAGTCTTTCTCATTAACTGTGAAATTGGATTTTAAATTCAATAATACCATTTTTGTGTGGGTTTTATTTAGAATCCAGGCGTGTAAATTTGTTTTTTTGGTTACAATTTTGGACCAGGTGTTTGATTAATCACGAATAGTAAAAAAATCTAGGCAATTATTTAGACTTGGACGTGATTACGAGACTGGGTTAACTTTTCTTTTGTGTTAATTACATGAAGTACATCAGTCTTTTAAATCACAAAAATGTATACAAAACTGGAAATTATTTTCAACATACACTCAAAAAAGTCGATTTATATGAGTTCCTCTTCCTATTTGGGAGTGGTCAAACCAGAGTAATAAGTGTAAATAAAGAACCATTCTTCCGCAACGTAAGGGTCAGTGAAAGGTTATTCATTACTGAGTTAGCCGTGATATTAATTATTTCATTACAAAAAATTAATTGTTACAGTAACACTTACCAGTTCCGTAGAGAAGAAAATTATTTTTTTACAACGAGGCTTTCTAACCCTTGTAAATGTAACGAGACCGACACAAAGATAGACAATTGATTCGTTTTGATCAGTCATAAAATTTTAGAAGATTGCTTTTGATAGTATTCTGTATTCATATAATTTTTGCCAGAACTATAATATGGAAATGTTTAAGAAAGCACGCGCACAATACGGTTGAAACCATATCAGTTTCCAACTTTTGTTTTCTTTGTGTGCCATAGTACATCGTTGTATTCGCACTAAAATGCTACTCAGTTTACAGTGTGTACTTTTTACGGGTCAAATAAAAAAAAGTTGTTGAGGTTTTCTCCGAAATGACACGCTGTACTGAAAATCTCTCAACCGCGTCTCTCTCTCTCAAAAAGTGGCAATGAGCAAGTATTTTTCGATTTTTTTGTATCTGTCTCAATGACATCAGAAAATACAGAAAATAGGAACGAAATCGGCAAATTTCGGCAAATCTTCGGAAGTAATAGAAATTTTCTATTTTAATTGCGTAACTTTTCCCTAATTTCACCATCTTCGTATCTTCTATGGTTTCCAAGATCCCCATGATAGACATCCTTCTCTTGGATACGGTGTATAAGGGCATATAATGTAGATGACATGGCAAAAAAATTGAATGTCTAAGGCACTGGCAAAAATCCCAATACAACGATTAATTTTTTTAATTATGCACTGGAATAAAACGCTAAGGTTCCGCTCTGAAGGTATTGAATTTTGCCCAATCAGCTTTATGGTCTGAGTGAATGCATCATCAATTGTCCTATAATTGGAATTTTATTCTGTTGGGCAATAAATCATATTATTATTATCAATTGTTTTTAAATTTCCTGCCGAATGACGTTGTGTACAGAATATTATTTATCTCACAAAGCGCGCACAAATGTTTTGCACAACCTTCATAAAACAGGTTTGAACTGCCCCTTACCGTTACCGATGCGAAAGAAAAAAAATCTCTGTTTATCAGAGCGGGTTTTTTAAATTCAGTATATTTAATTCCGTTTCTAAGTGATGTGCGCGTCTCCAATCCGAAAATGTTCTCTCGCGTAAAATGAGTGACTTTGCTACCAGGGTAATTTCCAAACGTTAATTTAAAATTGAGCCTGCAGATAACTCGCCCTTTGTCATAATTCATTCACAAAACGTTTATTCATGGTGCGTTCTTAATTAGACAATTGACAAAAATAAATAGCAGCAACGTTTTTGTTTGGAAATTTCTACTGAAAAATTAAAAAAAAAGGGATAACCCTCTACTGCGACTTGCTTAAACCTTTTCCACCAAAAAATTAGCGCTCTTACGATAATAAGTAACTGCTCGAGCAATTAGCTGCGAAAAAATATCGCAATTATGTGAAATACTAAAATTCTCACACACGTAATTTCCGTTATGTTCGCTATAAAGCGGTACATGTGTAAATTTCTCTATATTGACCAAAATATGAATTCGAAAAGAAAAAAATTCTTCTTTTAAAGTTTAAAAGCGACCACCCGTTAAAAATGCATATTGATATCCTGGACTAAGAGCGGCTTTTTGAGAAATGGGTAACTGATACCCTGATAACTAACAAATTTTACTTATTCGTTCTCTGAGAAATTAACTCCCTGATGAGACACTCTGTACAAACGTATGTTATAAGTAGAATGCGTGCAGGGTATGGCGATTGAGTGCTTTAAAAAGGTGCTGTGCTAGAGCGCGCCAGAAGAAACATTTTTCCAAATAAACCAAATGTCCATAACGGATCCAAAGATTGGCTATTCATGTGTAATGTTTTCCCCAGGAACCATAACAGGTAGCAATATGGAATTCTCTTTCTGATTTTGTAAAAGTGTCTTGGTCCAACATGGTGCTCCTCTATTTAGAGGGCGGCGAAAAAAATGGCGTCTGAGAGTTTTCCTTATCGAAAAAAAAATCCAATTGCAATTCTTCAAGGAGGCTTGCAGCTTAATTATTTTTTGTCGCATTTTATATATGGGTACATTTGCATATCTACCGCTTCGTAAGGATAGTAAGCGCGTGCGTTACTAGCTAAAGCACAGCGGCGAATCTTATTGCTTCGGTGGTTTCCAATGAATAAAGAATACCAGGAAGGAGCATTCATCAAGTTGTATACGAGAGAGAGTGCGACGGAAGTCGGCCATTTGCAAAAGCCACTTATGAGTCATTTTTGTTGTGGCTGTTGCAGTGACATAAAAAGAATGGTTAGTTGTTGTGCTTGTGGTTGCTCCAAAACAGAAAAAAATAACACTTTGGGAATTACATTTCATGTGTAAGTGATACAAAATTATTTTTATATAGTACATGTAAATTTACAAATTTTTTATCGGAATGTAGTTTGAGGTTAGTTAAACAAAAGTCATAGGCGGAGTAGACACATGGGGGTTTAGATTGTTTTCGTGTAAAATTCTTTATAATTGTATCCTTCTACAACTGTAAGGTAGGTACGCCACTGGAACAGGAAACTACTGTCCGCCATTTGCAAAAGCCATCGCGGTCGCACGTATATTGTTGATAATCTCCTTCCTGGTATTCTTTATTCATTGGTGGATTCATTTTGGCAGAGACAAAAATGCAGAATAAACAAAAAATGCGGGTCTGCTATTGGTTTAAGAGACGCTGCCGCAAAATGTATGTTGGGCCCGTTTCGGGTTTTCTACACGGCAATATAAATAGCGAAACACAAAAACAAAAGGGGGAGATGTGTAGCGACTGTGAAAGCGCACACCTCGGCCGAGCGAATGGCTGGAAGAACAAACTGACTTAAAAAATAAATAATTAGCTGTCGAGTATCTCCAGTATAAAGGTGCGGGTAAGCAAACGTTCGTTGTGGAAAGCGCAGCTTTTGTGTTGAAGTTATAAATAATATGAGACAGTTAACAAAATGGCGTGTTAAGCTATGAAAAAGGAGCAATCGGTCCATATCTCATGAAGGATCTGCAATTACCAAAAAGCGCTGACCTTGACCTAGGGAATTGTACGTCTCTATGTCAACAGATCAGTAAATAATTGAACGAATTTAGAAGAGCCCTGGACGCGACCTCTCCCCCTCACTTTAAAACAAATAAAATAAAATGGAACTGCTGGATTGTTTTGCACATCACATATATTGGTGACAGATAATTAAATGAAACGTTCCCAGCAAATATGAGCAATAAATCTTAAATGAGTGTATATAGTGCACTTGTTTTAAATAGCTTCAAAGTTGATGCTTTTCTTAGTCCAGGCCTTCTAGCAAACCGCCCTTTACTACATAATTTAATTATAATAGCCATTTACGTAATAACATTTTTGATGAAGTGGAAACTAATTAACTAATTGCGGATTGAAAGTACTGCTTTTAACGACTAAATCGTCCAAACTAGCCATTCTTCATATTATTATAACCCTCTTTACGATCCTTCGTATTACTAAAACATAATTAAAGTTGGCGTACGTTAGATACATCCGGTTAAAAGCCAATCCCGTGTCTTCTGGTTTCATCTTAAAATGAGCACAGGATGTCTCTGTCTTAAATTTGCGCGAGTGTCTTTCTATATTACGAAATGCAAATGAAAAACACACATAAATGAACTTACTCTTGCGCGAAACCAAAAAACAGCAATATTTATACAGGGTGGTGCATTCAATACGAAACAAAGCTACTATCTGATATTTAAAGGTGGATATTCGACTCCTTACAATCATGCCAGGTAGTCATATTAAGTCCCTTCTCGAACGTTCTTTAAAATCACCATCTTCTTTCATTTTAATTGCGCCACAGAAATCACAAAGAAAGAACGGGGTTTTGAAAATTCGGTCCTTTCGTTAGTAGGATTCCCAAAGAAACGAGAGCAAAAAAGGGGGTCTCTCATGGGAGGCGATAAACGAAAGAATTATAAAACTCAATATACTTAGACTTGTTCGAAACAAGGGTAACCATTATAGGTATACAGTGTGATTGATTTTATTTCTTTTATTATTTATTTTATATTTTATATTTTATTATAAAAAGTGTAAAAAACAAAAATATTCACCTTTCAAATTCTGATAAAAGTACATATTAAAAAAAAGTGATATAAAAACAAAAGAGCATCAGAAAACAAAATAATTTTTTTTAATCGAACGGTTATTTTTTACTGCAATATTCTTAAAGAGCTTGAAAATCTCTTTACAATGATATTAAATAGGTTATAATTACTTTAGAAATTAAAGTTAAAGTACTGGTTTTAAAACCAATCGCAGTAAGTGTGGAAATTTCGTCTTATATTTTTTTTACCATTTTTCAAAATTTTGAAATGACGTGTACCGTCAGCCATTTTTGTTGGTTGGCATCGACTGTTTTAGTTACAATGGATACAATATAAACAAAACAAAATCTCCATGAATCCATGGCCTATTATTTAAAGAAGTAAAAAATGAGGTTTTTATTGTTCCATCGATAAAATGAAAAAAAATAGGTTGTGATACATCAATGTAATCAGGAAAAGAAATTGACGCTAAGATATACAGGGTGTTGCATTACTAAATACCAACTTTGGGTCAAACCTCAGAAACTTTTCGTTTTCACTCTGTATCTCAGAAACAAACGTAGCTAGATTGGTTCTGCTTGTGGTATTATACGTTTCACAAAACCGCAAGTCTCCATTTTTAAAAACAGCTGAGATACACTGCAGTCTCAACCAAAATAGGACACACGGTACAATTAAATGTTATAATTTTCAAAAATCGTGATGGGCCGCAAGTTGTAGGAACGGAGGGTCGCGTGTTTGGCATGTCTGTTGTAAAGCGATCAAAAAGCGCATTTCTTCAGTTTTAAGTTCATAATCCTACATTTTGGAATAAGGGTTTAACAAATTTTAGAATTTGGAGAAAGGCACAAGGATTGATTCAGAACTTTTTAAATTAAATTTCAGGAGCAAAATTGTGTGTTTGAAGTAAAATTTTATTTGATTTAATTACAAAATTAAAAAAATTTTGCAACGAAGGTCATATACAATTTCACACCTTCAAGTGGAACAGAAGAATTTGTGTTATGGGAAAGAGGTTCGTGGTTTGAATTGAAATTGATAGAATTGAATAATAAAACATTTTAAGAAAACTTTAAAACTTCTCGAATTTTAAGAAAATTTTTAAGTGTTGCAATAAGCACTCGAATCTTTAAGAATGAATTTATTCATAAAAATTCAGAATTTTATAAAAAGAGTTCTAAGGAATATTTTATAACTTGAATTCGTTTACATGTAGTTGAATACTATAATCGGACATGTTGGAATATTTTAAGACAATTTAGTTGATTGAGGTGAAATAAATGTCGAAATATTAGCAGAACGCGGAACTTTAAGAATTGATCTAATTAAAAAATTCTGAATTCTTTAAAATTTTTAAGTTCTTTGTTTAAAAATAAAGAAAATTTAGGAATTTAAGAATGTGAGTAGAATAAATTTTAAAATTTTTCTAATTTTGGAAAATTGCCCTATTTACAAAATTTAGAATTTTTTAAAAAGAATTTCACGGAAATTGAAATGGAAAATTTGTATATCATGCGACAAAATTCCTTTGCTTTAGAAAAGACACGCGTGCTTTAAAAATCATTTAAGAAGATTACAATGCATTTCGTATTGTGGGCTGTTTTCGCTTTTTCTTGAAGCTGTAGAAACAATCTTTTGGGATCAAAATCTAGTAACGGGCTTGTAGTAGCTCATGCTAATGAGATAAATAAATTACATAGGTAGAGGTACCATTCGTTTAAATTCAAAAAGAAAATATGCAGGGACTTTTTCGCAATTTTGCCAAATATGATCTTAAAGCTTGGAAGGAAATTTTTAAACTCCTGGAAGTAGATTGATATCAACTCAGCCCTGACGATAATTGAGAGGCAAGAAACAAAAAACTTAGAAAGATCCGACTCTAAATTAAATTTCCATAATCAGAGCAGACAAAACCGACGGAATCCCCTATTTTCAGTAACACAGAAATGACCTGCAAATGCAGATGGTGTCCGAATACTTTCAATGGAATTCGTATCGTTTCACCTCTTTTTTCATTTTCATAAACTAGAAGCACCGATTACCGTTAATCGACTTGTAATTTACATAGTTTCGCAATTGGGAGAAATTCGCAAAAAAACTCAGAAGAAATCCGCGGAATTATTGAAAAACTGCGCGAGAACCTCATGGGAAAATCACTCGGATGGTTTGTGGACCGTCGTATTTATAAACAAAATGCAAATTTGTTCAATTTCCATAAGATGTTAATACGCAATTCTGAATATGTGAATGAGCTAGGAGATTAAAATAAAAAGAATGAAAGTAATCCAAGAAGAAATGAGGATGCACTTCTTATAAAACCATCAAACTTCCACTGCACGTAGAGTTTTTTGGTAAAATAAGGTCAATTTGCGTACGTTTATGGGTTTTCGAGGCCAATTTTGGGATTTACAGCTATCGATTTCGTTTCTTGCGAATCACTACCGAAACACTTTGTTTCGCGAACACCACCGCCCTTTTCGATAAATTAACAAAGACCGTAAATTAAGATTCCTAACGGAATAAAAAGCAAAAGTAGAAAAGTATTTTAACCTACATTTTCTGTAAACGTAAAAGGAAAATTTAGATAAATTACATGTAATTTGATTTAAGCAGTTATAAGTAGACGTTTAAAATAATTTAAAGCGGCAATTTTCGGGGCGATTACGCCAGATAGCTACGCTGCCCAGTAATTAGCCTAACGCCCTTCTTCCGATAAAAAAACCCGATGAATATTAAACGAAAATAAAAAAAAGTACTAACCGTCTATTATTAGGATCCGATCGTAGATCTAAAAATATATCGAACGAAGCGACCTTGCCCGGCCTTGCACCAGAAGCACTTAACACCTTCTCGAAGAAGTCAACAACTTGATATACAAACTGGGGAACATAAACACCGTTCTTGGTAACACACGGTACAAGAAAAGTTACCGTCAATCTCATACGCACTTCTTTATAAGATGCGATCGTCTTATAGCGGGGGAAATCCATGAAAGTTATCACCGTAAAAACGCGCCATACCTACCGAGATGATAAGAAAAAAAAAGCATTTCTTTTGTTGGCTATTAGTGGGGGCGTTATAAATTATTTTTCACTCTAATTCCCTGTGAATACAATAATTACAAGTAATTATATTGAATTAGTAATGCAGGAGTTTTACGATCATGATCCACTTGGTTTTATTTATCGCCTCAATTACCTACGGTGGAGATTTTAATTATACGCCGCGACAGAAGCCAATGTCGCATGCAACTCAAACCGCAAACGCGCTAAGTGATACAAATTTTTTTACCGTAAAATCGGATTTTTCTGCGATTTTTCTGGTAAGAGGCGATTTCTTCGAAGCTGCCATATGAATTAGTCACTCGTCATACACTCAACTGAATGTCAGGTCATGCAAGAAGAAACAATTTTGTTTATCTTCTCTGAAAATTTGCAAATTCTTTCTATAAGATTGTAATAATCAGTTGTTATGAAGTGGTTGAGTTTTCTTACAAAAATTTTGGACGCACTACCTGCGTTTTAAACATACTTTATATTCACAGTTCTTTTTTAATGCAACACCCTATATACTTTTGTGCCATACTTTAACTTCTTTAATGATCTTTTGCGACGAACTTCGGTAGTCCGCGCAAATCGGCAACTGAAAACAAAGGAAAACAAACCCTGAGAAAAAATCAAACGCGTACTTACGAAAATTAAATGGTGCGCGGAAACTCAAATGTAAAGGGTACACGGTGAAAATACGAAAATTGATACGGAAAAAATCTAAATACGGTACGGAGGCAATACATTTACGGAAAAGAGCAGTATGGTACTTACAGACGCAAAAATGGCAAGTCGCGGAAAGGGGACCTCGGATTTTCCAGCCGGGCGGCGTACTCGGATGATAACTTTCAAAAATCAAAACTTCTTTGTCCCCCGTTATCATAATAATCTGAGACCAATCTCAAATATCTTGATAAATTAGCGCGCTTCCAATGATACAAAACACAACC
The DNA here is from genome assembly GCF_008802855.1 of Photinus pyralis. Lineage (NCBI taxonomy): Eukaryota > Metazoa > Arthropoda > Insecta > Coleoptera > Lampyridae > Photinus > Photinus pyralis. Next base: position 14,674,310 of record NW_022170819.1, read on the forward strand.
TAATCAGGCGAAGTCTCATTAGCTACCGATATTTATGCTCACTCAAGTGTCCGGGCTGAATTTCCCAAATTCGGTAGTTCAGTATTGCCCATTGTTAACTTGGAATTTTCGGATCAGGGAAATGAAATCATAAAATATTAATTTTCCTTCGCCTTCCAAAGGACGAGAGCTTTCGGAGGCTGCAAGAACAATTAAAATACCACTACGGGAACAATTAGAAAGCGGAACAATTAGATACATACACAACATAATTAAATTGGTCCGGAAGCTACAGTTTTCGTAAATTCCTTCATGTACCCGGTGTTCATTAAAGGCGGTTGAAATCATATACGAAAACGGGCGCTTCGTTATACTTTAACTTTCATTGATACTGCCTTATACCTATTTTCAATGGTTTTCAAAATCTCTTTACTTTCTTGGTTTTGTTGGATTTTTTTTATTTGGCATATCAAGATACGTGCTTTGGATTGTAGCAGGAGTCTATTTTAAGTCTAATTTAAATTTTGTATGTGGGCGAGTGTTTCCCGAATACGGCCCTGACTGTATAAATACGTGTGAATATTTAAGGCGCCGGGAAGTTGAGTGACAGGACGAGATCAGGTAGAATTGAAACGATCTTTATTTGCTTTAAGATATCTTAGCTGCAATAGAATCCATATTAGTTAACTAATGGGGGTTTGACGCGAAACGATCTTGTATAGTCAATAATGAAGAGGAATTCATTCGGTAAAACACACTTCGCATTGATCGGTGATATTCAATGTTATTTGTATTGGTCGATACTAAAAGAAAATTAATTGTAATGTTCATAAACACCATGTATAATAATAACAAAGCGAATAGCAATACGTTAATATAAATTAAATTGTCCCCCAGCTGCACTTCGCACGGACCGGCTACAGAATCCCAACCGATGTTCCGTGGATATTTTCAACTTTCTTGTTTTCTTCTCGAAAATGCTGCGAAAAACCTTCGCCCGCAGCACAACGGTGGCTTGTTGGGGATGATAGTTCGTTCTTGGCTTAATTTCTATTTTCGTGATCCAGGCGTTGGACGGTTTAGCTTCAAAATCAGAGAAAACGACCAGCACAGTTTCGAACGGTCGCTTAACGAATCCCACAATTTTCACTCATATTTGTATGTACCCAAGTAGTATCGATGGATTGTATAAATATCTACTCTGCAAGCTTTTTATTATTCAACATTCGATTACGATAGACGTATTTAACTCGCTCTCCCTGCTACTATTTTAATTACAGGGATCAGCTTCATTTAGCTCATCCCGAATATACACACGTAAAGCAGTATACATATTAATTTACTTTATTTACTTCTGAAATAGAAGCTTATCGTTACGTATCGATATTAAGGTTATGCATTTTTACTACGCTATAAAATTCTCTGTATACTGAAGCCTCGTTACAACATTACGGGTGTCAAGCATTCTAATTGGACGAAAAAATTAGTATTATTGATGGAAAACGTGTTACCTCACGACATGGATGTCAATTAAACAAGTAAACTAATGGGGAATGGGTTGTTGGGAGATAACCGTGAGGCAATTCAGATTAAGCCGCGAGAGAGTGCGCGTTGTACCGTGAGAGCGTTAAGGTTGAGCGGTCCGAAAAGTTAAATCGACCATCTGTAAGTTAGTCTGGGAAATTCAGATTAAGCCGCGGGGCAATTCGCGTCCAGCTGAGAGAAAAATGAGCATCAAACTACTTTAGAAACAAGTACTTTCGTCTCTAAAAAGGGTGAAGAAAACGTGATTTTCCTCTCTAGTGAAGAAAGTAAAAAAACAATTGCTGCGTTAATATTAATAATGACACTTAACATTAAAACACCTGTATCTAGATTGCTATGCGTCAAATTTCATTATTGCATACGATAATTTTTCAATTTTGATTGTTCAAGTTCAATTGACACACTCGCTACGCTCATGTGTCAAACTTTGAACTCGAGTTTAAAACTCCACTTTCTTCTCTAGTTATACAAATAACTATTTCGTCTTGTACCGCGAGAAAATTAGGGTGAGGCGACCAGAAAAAGTTGATTTGATTGATTCGTGTTAATCTCCGAGCAGTTAAATTGACTACCTGTAATTTACCAGGAAATGGAACTCGGATTTTCCAACCATCGCACTCGTGTTCAAAAATAAAACTTCTTTCATTTCTCGGCTTCTGGGACTACTTCCTAAACTCATTTCAATTAAGTACGCTTCATTTGGTACTAGACCCAATCTAATCAGACGCGGTGCTGTAACACATCTGATTAGCTACCGGTATTTATGCTCACTCAAATGGCCTGTAGTCCAGTAATCGCTACGTGTAAGCGAGCGAGCTTGACGCTGAAATTACGCAAAATTGAAATTCCCTCCACTTCCAATCGAAGACAGGTTTCAGATGATGCAAAATATCTCTACGGGAATGGTTACAAACGGCAAATTAGTTACAGTATCTTGATTTAATTATCGGCGACTAAAACGATGCTTCAAATTAAAGCAATTACTTTCACCTGCTATTTCCAATCCCTAGAAAATAAATACAAATTTTACAACGTTGCCATACGTATTTGGGGCGATGGAGCGATCAAAAAATTTTGTTTTGAAATTTTCGATCGATCGCCATTTTGTTATTTGAAAAAATAAAAAACAATAATTGCAAATACAAATGTTTTAGAGAGCTGGAAGATAGGTTTGAAATTTTTTGTTTTTTCAATAGTCATTACAATAAGGGAGTTATGACGATTTTACGAAAAACAAAAGAACGCTAATCACTTCAAACCTCGGCACTAAATCAGAAACTAGAACAAAGAAACGTTGTTTGTTTTAATGAGTTCTAACTGCCGGGTCCGGGTGTAACGACTTAGTATTAGCACCCTGTGTAGATATACACTGTGTCCAAGATAAGGATGGCTATTAAATTAAAGAGTTATTATCATTTATTTATTTATTTATTGTCCCCCTTGCTTTAAAGAAAATCAGAAAATTCCAATTACCTTTGAAGATACCAATTCCACTCTCTACCCCCCCCCCCCTCTTCTCTTGATAAGAGGGCTAAAAGAAGCGCGGTAGTTGCTAGAAAATGGTTCCTTTCCTTGAGACCTTCAATTGGAATACCATGAAAGAATGAATTAATATCCAACCCCCCACCCCCTCCGCCGGCACCGTCACCCACTGATCTCGAAAAAGGGGCGCGCGGGAAAGTTTTAGTTTTTACAAACCAATTTAGTTCGATGAGACCTTTCATTAGTTCATTGGTTGTCGTATGTAAAAATTATGCACGTTTACTTTCAAAAACAGCATCTTAGCAAATGATGCATGGGGGTGGGGGCCCTCTTAAGACAGCGAAATTTGATGGTGATCTGACACACCTTCAAGGTATGGGCTACCTATTGCAAAAAATTCCAGGACTCCAGGACCCCTAGAAGTAGTTCAAAACGGTAGAAGTGGGTCCGGTCGTACGGACGGACGCACAGGCAAAACGCAATCAATAGCACATTTTTTTTTATTCTTAAAAAAATGCGTTAAAAAAACACTTTCTCATTGCTACTTCTTAAGTTCTAAATACACCGTTGGGCGTAGCATTTTTTATTACGGATACAACGATGTACTACACCCAAAAAAAAAACAAAAGTTGGCAACTCTGTTGGTTTCAACAGGATGGGCACCCGCGCACACGCCCTAATCGTTCCAGAATACCTATCGGGCAAATTTTCCATTTCCCACGAGACTTGTCAGTTAGGTATCCTCGCAAGATTAAGGCGTTGTGTGCGGGGGCACCATAAAAAATACTACTCAATACAGTATGTACTTTTTTTATGGGCCATATAAAAAAATAAAGTTGATGATGATTTCTCCGAAACGAAAAGTTGTATTGGAAACCTCTTGTAGAGCGCAAAAAGTAGCAATGGGAAAGTGTTTTTTTTTGTATCTGTTCAAATAACATTAGAAAAAAATAACAACGAAATCGGAAAATTTCGGTTTTTCTAGCATATCTTCGGAATTAACCGGAATTTTCTAGTTTTCTTTAAATAACTGTTTAATTGCGCAACTTTTCCCCAATTTGACCATCGTCGTATCTTCTATAGTTTCGAAGGTCCCCATGATAGGACATCCTTATCTTGAACACACTGTATCTACGAGTAAACTTATTTTTTACTCGTAGCACTGTATAGATGAATCAGACCATAACAAAACAGAACTTCGAAAGAAGAATTATTAATTGCTAATTAATTCCACTTTTTTGACAACAGTTTTTAGACTATTGCAAACAAGTTCCAGATGCAATAGGAGGACGTTCTGATGGCATCTCGAAGTCGAAACAGCACACGAAAGTACAAGAAAATGACACTTCTCACCAGTCGATGTTATCTTCCAAATTTTAAAACCACCCTTGTCCATCCATTTCCTCAGCAAGACCGAACTCAGATCGTGAAGATAGACGGTCAATGGCGTAACACTGGCCATAAACTTTTACACTTTAGAACACCAGGAAAAGTTTGATTTATGAGCCTGTTCAGCAAATACCCAGATGTTTTTTTGTTAGTTAATTAACGTAATAGAAATTATTCAAATTTTGACAAAACCCGTTTCGCACACACGAGCCTGACTCATTCAAACAATTGACCTCTAATATGAAAGTAAAAGTAGGTGGGCATTTTTTTGTCTATTTTCGTGGTTTTTCAATAAGAGAAATGATGCCAACGCATATTATTAAAATAATTTTGATAATTGCGGTAATTTCGATAGAAATCGAAATTTAAAAATGGTCCGGCTTCATTTCGCTTTAATTACTACCTATCATAAGCAATAATGTTGTACTGCCGAGACGGTTGCGTGTTACTAGAGTGCACTAAACAGTTCGTTAGTTGCGAGTGCTCTTAATAACCCTTGCAATGCTTATGAATGCAATGGCACCATTCTTAATTTACGACGTTTTGGATTTGATTTTTACTGCGATGCCCGTTCCACTAGAGCAAGTTTCCGATGTAATGGCCTGAACAGAATCCGCCAAACTGCTACGATGGGTGGGAAACAGATCGGTCAATTCACTGCACTTTTGCTGTTTGGCAATGAGACTAGAACTATCAGCTTAGCTGCATATTTTTGTTTATTTTTTTTATTTTGAACTAATATATCGCATTGTATGGTATTACTTTCTCGTTAATTGCGATCATTATTCATACTGCAGGTGTTTATATAAATACATGCTCCAATTTTTCTTACAAAATAAACATTAAAACGCCCGGTATTTGGTGGATCCACTCATTTAGATTCAATCAATTTGGGCCCAGTCAAACCAGGATAACGGTGTTTAACCCTGTGCAAAAACGTTGAAAGAATATTTTTACTGCAGAAATGCTCCGCATGCGATAAGAGTCCGCTAATCAAAGGCATCCGCTTCGTGTACCCTGTGTGTCAGCGACCAATTAGACCATTTGACTTTATCGATTGCGATGTGATGTGGATTGTGGTTGTGTGCGGCTATGACAGAACACCCTGTATTAATTTATTAAGTGTACATCTGGGGGATTATCTACGAAGAAGCTCGCTACCTAATTTAATTGGTTTATTTTACTTGAATTTGTGCATCAGTGTTATTTTTCCTTTTAGAATTGTTTGTAATTGGGCATTATTTTCTTGATTAAAGTTCATCGCTTTTGTCAATTTTTTATTTAAATTTGTGTATTTTACTGTAAAACGTGAAACTGCGTCTTAAAATGTGAGGACATCTGGTTTGCGATAAGCACCTTTGTTATCGGGCGAAATTTAATTATCGTACGTGTCCTTATCGCTGTTAGAAGAGGTAATGGAGATGCAGATGTTACAATGTGCGCGTTAGTTCAGCGTAAGTGAGGACGCGTGCCATCAACGCTGGCATTATCAAGTCTGTGATTGGCGGTTTTTTTAGGGATCTTGGAGAAAGAGGTTTTTTTAATAGTTAGTGGGCCAGATAATAGCATGTATCTGTCAGATGATGATACAAGTTTAAAATTTGGTACGAATGCTCTTGTTAAGGTACTGTGTTATATAAAACGCTGACCACTAAAAAAATGTAATATGGACGCTGTTTTCCAAGATGGCGGTACATAATAACTATTATTAGTGATAAGTGTCTTTCAAATAATGATACTACCATGAAATTTGATATGAATGCTCTTGTCAGGGTATTTTTTTATATTAAAAGTGACTATTAAAAAAATTCAAAATGGCCGCCGTTTTTAAATATGGCGGTACAATTCATGCAAATAATACTGTGGTATTATCGCACGCATCTAATTTTTCCGAAAGAAATAAAAAAAAACACGTTGCTAAATAATATTTTAACAAGAAGCATGAGTGCTGGCGGCAACAGAAATCCGAGTCGAAGACGAGGATTTTTTGCATCTGCACCAAATTACCAAATTTCATGCTGTATCGTCATCTGAACGATTCAAGCATTTTCTGGAATTTTATCTGCTCCACTAAGTAGAAGAGGCGTTCCTTTAAATACTGGAATCAACCAAAAAACGAGGCTGGTTCGCGACGCTTGGAAAGCGCGTACGTTTCTTTACGCTTTATTATTCGGGTAGTCTGCCCGATTTAATTAGTTGAGGATGTAGGTTGTCATTATTACAATAATTTTGTGCAGAAACAAGTTAACTAAGATTCTGTGAAAATTATGAAGCGGTTTATCCGTTTTATGAAAAAAATCTGTCGAGTTGAAACAGCAATCAGTTAGTTCACCGCGAGGCCTTCTGTTAAAGTTCTCTTGTTGTTAAAAGTTAAAAGTTTGCACCGTCTGAACAGTCACCGGCACTTCGTTATTTTATTCATCAGGTTAATGTTGTTTGTCATCAAGTTTTGTGTGTTAAAAAAAAGTTCAGAAACTATTATCGTTTGCGTGTCAAGGTAATTGCGCCTTTTCGTCGCAAACCCCCAGAATATTAGGATTATTAAAAGAAATAAATCGTAAGTAATTTCAAGATTTTTTCACTGTCGACCGCCTGCGTGCGGGGTAATATGACCAAACAAGCTTTGTAAGCTTTTCTTTACTTCAGGAATTTTCCTTGGTAGAGAGAACGTTCGCATGATATTTATCGTTTACTTTATATCGATAAGTGAAAATCAGTACGCCGTCAAAATACGCAATGTGATTCGGTATTTTGGTCCACATTGGCTTGACATATACTTGTCGTTTGGCTTGACCGATAGGAACGCAATAATTTAAATTGAACAGCTACTGTTCGCACCAAAGAAGTAGGTGGTGTAAACTGGAAGAGCAGAGAAATTGAATGGAAACTCCAATCTAATCAGACGCGGTGCTGTAACACATCTGATTAGCTACCGGTATTTATGCTCACTCAAATGGCCGGTAGTCCAGTAATCGCTACGTGTAAGTGAGCGACCTTGATATTCCCTCCACTTCCAATCGATGAGAGGTTTCGGATGATGCAAAGAGAATTAAAATATTTCTACGGAAACGGTTACAAACGGCAAATTGATTCATTATCAGCGACTAAAACGAAGCTACAAATTAAAGCAATTACTTTCACTTGCTATTTCCAATCCCTAGAAAATAAATACAATTTTTACAACGTTGCCACACGTATTTTAATGCAAAAATCTATGTGATACTTTCAAAAATTGATGGGCATGGGATAGTTGTTTTGAAATTTTCGATCGACCGCCATTTTGTTATTTGAAAAAATAAAAAACAATTGCAAATACAAATATTTTAGAGAGCTGGAAGGTAGTTTGGAACATTTTTGTTTTTTCAATAGTCCTTACAATGAGGCTTAAAGTTCAAGTTCAAAAACTATTACCGTTTGCGTGTGAAGGTAAGTGCGCCTTTTGTCGCAAACCGCCAGAATATTCGGATTATTAAAAGAAATAAAACGTAAGTAATTTTAAGATTTCTTATTTGCACTATCTACCGCTTGCGTGCGGGGTAATATGAGAAAACAAGCTTTGTAAGCTTTTCTTTCTTTCAGGAATTTTCTTTGGTAGAGAGAACGTTCGCATGATATTTATCGTTCATCGTTTGGCTTGGCCTATAGGAACGCAATAATTTAAATTGAATAGGTAGTGTTCGCACCAAAGAAGTAGGTAGTTTAAACTGGAAGAGCATAGAAATGGGAGTAAGGGGGAGATCGCTAGCTATCGTTAGGGATAGTCACTGGGGCTCGCGAAGGGTTAAGGGTAACTCATCGTGAAATGGGAGTCATTATTAAGACGAGATGGTAAAAATCCTTTTTTTGTGGGGGTTATAAATTCAACTTAAAACTTTTCTACCCTCAAATTCACGGAAATTAATTGAATATAACATTATGAACAGGATTAATTTACGTTAACTTCGGGCTCCTCGAAGTTCATTACTCTTGGAAGTCAATTGAATGCAAAATTCTGGTACTCCTCTGAAGAAGACGAATTGATCTTTCTCGGCAATTGTTACACAAAAAACTGCGTGGGTTATACACAGATTTGATATTGAAAGTTAGTGAACTTCGCGCAAAAAAGGGCGACGTCGGCGTTTAAATTTCTTCGTAACTTAATTCACGAATTTTGTTGGTTCTTAAATACCGGAATTTACGAAAAACAATGAAGTTGGTTTCGAGACGATTGAAGAACATGTACGTCTTTTTACATTAAATTTTCGGGCAGTTTTTTACGACCAAAAAATGTTTGGATTATTGAGAAAAAAACTGTAAGTAATTTAAGATTTTTTAAAATTTAATTTGTCGGCCTACTGCGTGCGGGGTAAGATGTCTAAACACGCTTTGTAAGCCTTTCTTTAAAATAATTCTATATAATATACTTGTATAAATTTTGATCATTGTCAATCATATTGTGTTTATTCGAATCCAAAGAGTTTTTATGTCAGATTCTTCTATTCGTGCCCAAGATTCATTCCATGTGTTAACCAAAATTTGTGTAATAATTAATTCATTGGAATTTTCGGAAGGTGATCGAGGCCACTGAGCCAATATTGGTTTTTCTCTTTATAGCAGATGCCGGATGTGTACGAGAGAAATTATAAAATTTAGATTTGTCTTGGGCTAGTTGCGGATAGGTATTTTTCCGGTGCCGTACTGACCGCATGTCATTGGATACAGCATTATATCATTGAATATCTACATTAAAATTTAATTAAATTTACATTATCTAATAGTTTAAACTAATACAGGGTGGCTGATTATCGTGTACAGCATTGGGATCTCAGAATGCTTTGGAGTTACAACGGTTAAATGGGAAAAAATGTGTCAATTTCAGAGCAAATTGAATCGTGCAATTCCTTTGTTTTAATAGTCCATGGCCTACTATTGCTTCTATTAAACAAATGAGTACTTTGTACTATTTCTCAAAAACGTTAGTGGTTATGATTATTTCTACGCCAATAGTTTTTACGTGAAGTATAGGAATGAGTCGAAGTAACAGGCGGCAGTATCATTGGCAACTCCCAGATGACAGAACTTTTACACTGTGGCGGTAAAGTACATTTCGGAAACACGCGCTAGCACAATGAGTGAAATGGGAGGAGGAAATAGTGAACCAACAGTAGATCCTTGGGGGGGGAAAGTAATTCATTTAGTTACGATTTCCTGAATGCAGCACAATTAGATATTTTTGTGCTAATGACTCTCCAAAGAACAATTTTCACCTTGTGATTCTTTTATTGCAACTTGGCAAACTATTGCACCATTCCAACCTTGTATTTGTATTGTGTTGTTGTATTTGCAATGCGAACAACTGGAAATTAATCGAAAGGATCTTTTCTTAACAATACATAAAGTTCAATGGTAGTGAAGGTGACATTACTTTTGTATTAGGTTTCCGTATTTAGATTTCTAGTCATGTAATATCCAATTACGTGTGTAATAGTTTAAGGACGAGGCAACCGTGAAAAAGGGAACAAAAAAGTCTTTCGGCGAGCCGAGATGTATAATAATATAAAAAGGTTACAGTTAGGAAATTGAACCTCTTCATTTCAAATTCACTTTTGTGGTTTTGTAATTTTACCGTTTAATTTCAAGGAATGCCGGTTTATAAAAGTTAATATAATTTAAAAGAAAGAAATCGCCTTTTTTTCGAACTTATGCATTGTTAATCGAACTAAGGCATTTTAATCTTCAGCGCGTCTGTGAAGGATCATCAATTTGTACTTATATAGATTCCACTCGCGAAAAATGCGAATGTAACATCTGCGCTGGAGAGACCACCGCAAATTAGGTATTCAGTTAATAAAATTGTAATATGGATGCTTACGAATTTTATATGATATACAGGGTCTTGATAAATAACGCAGACAGAGATTGATTTTGTGTCTATGACAGCGAAATCTCCAACTTTCATACTCTCTCGTTTTATTGTGTAGTTTTAGTCTCGGTTTTAGTATTTGATGAGAAAACGTATACGAATGGAGGATTGTCAAATATGGACCGCGAACAAGTTTTGAGCCAGCCCGGTTTATTTTTTTAGCGCATTTTTTAAGAATTTAAATTTCTTTGCGTTTTGTCCGTCCGTCTGTCCGGAGTCCACGGACCCACCTCTGGGATTATGAACTACTTTTAGGGGAATTGTTCCAGAGTTCTGGATTTTTTTGCAATAAGTACCCTATACCTTGAAGGTGTGTGCCAGACGATCGTCAAATCTGAGATGCTGTTTTTGAAAGTAAAACGTGTATAACTTTTATTTTCTATATTTTAATTTCATTTTCACCAAAAGATCGATGTTAGTCTTTTTTACTTATTTTAATAGGTTTCTATGAGAGCTCCCCGTGTGGTTAGACAGACATCTGAGCCATAATCCGTCCAAGTCCACTGAATCATGTACGAATCATTTACAGTTTACAACTACAAATTCAAATCGAGTCCAACTTAAAAAAAAAAAGAAAATCTGTCTTGATGCCGCTCTTCGTAATAATAGCAAAATAAATAGTATTCGACATTAAAATTAGCCAATGAGTTTGTACAAAGATAGTTTAAGTTGCGACGGAGTTTTCCGGGAGGAACGGTACGGAACCTCGAGCGCCACCAGCAGTCTGTCGAGCCTTGCTCTTGGTCTGTATCTGAATATCGCCCAAATTTCTATTTATTAATTATTATACTGTACCTAATTGTGTTAATTTTGTAATTTTTTGTTCTTTCTTTAAGTTGACGGCTAAACTAAATAAAACCATTATTATTACGGTTGGTTTTGGATGGATTTCGGAAGTTCCGTTATACGGAGACGGTAGCGATTTCCCAAAGCGGGAATATCAAGCACTTAGCTTGAGATTAAACGGTAAAACAGTAATGTTAGAATTAAAAAAAAATTAAAGCAAAATGACACGAATTCAAAAGAGAAAAGTATTCTCTTAAATCGTGCTGATGACGCCCAAACATTAAAACTTTTTTATTTAATCTTTCGGTTTCTCGTCATCGTAAAAAACTGAACAAATATCAAACTTCAAGTTAATTAAGCGCGCTTCATTTGAGTCTAGACATCTAATCAAAAGAGGTTTGTTACAACACATCTGATTAGTTGATATCTCAACGGGAACAATTGGAAACTTCACAGTTTACAAAATTCAAATTGATCCGTACAATTATTTATTATTAAATTAGGCATTACATAATTGCGGTGAAGATTGGGAGTCTTATTCACTTCAAAATTATGTTTGACAGCTGGTTTCCTTATCAGCGGTTAAAACGGCTCTACAAATTAAAACATTTCTTTTACCTCCTATTTCTCACTGCTAGAAGAGAAGAAGCCCCCGTTTGAGTTCGCCGAAGTACCTGGTGTTCAATAAAGCTTTTAGCTTCGGTCAATGTAGGGTTCTTCAATTAAAACTGGTCTAATTCCTGCACGAAAATGGGACTTCGTTACAAAGTGGCCACTTCTTTTACAAACTAATTTAACGCTCTCTCGAGCAAATAATACAAAAGGACTATTCTCTTTGCTAGCAATTCACAACCTTAATAACAAATTGAACCGAGCTGGTAAATTCTCGTTATTCAATATTGAATTCAAATAGAAAACTTTACTTTCCTCTAGATGACTCCATGATAAGTTATATAGAATTTGATACTTTTTATTTTTTCAAACCGCTTAAATGGGAATACGGTTACCTTATTATACAGCAAACTAATGGAGAAGTTCCTTAGCCGCTAGACTCGAAGTAATGATTGATCTAATCTAAATTATTGAAAAGGAAAAATCCTGGGTCTCGTATAATGAATGACTAATTTGATTTTAAGGTTAAATATGGTTAATCCAAACAAACTAGCACATTACTGGCAAGGCGATATTGAAGTACGAAAGGGGTCTCGTACTTTAGTCTCTGAGTCCCGTAGTTTCAGTTTACTGACTAGGTTTGTATTAAATTTTACCCGAAATCGTATTTTCATATATAACTTTCGATTAATGTCAATCTGTCAGTGATGACAGGAGTCATTATTGACATTTAGCAATATGGCAGGTGCAGCCGAAAAAGCGACAGGTGTGGCTGGCAAAGTGACAGGTGCGACCAGTAGAGTGACAGGCGGCAGGAAAAGTAGTCACCTACTTTTAAGCTTGGTGAGTTAAAAAGTTCCACTATTACTCGTATTTCCTGTAATAGTTTCTAAATTGTAAATTATCCATTGGTCGATTAAGGTCGCCAAAAAGACTTTACATTTTTACGCGTTTGATTTCCACGTACTGAACTTCGCTACTGTAGACGTCCGCATTTTTTGCAAACCCATATTTAAAACACTCTGGGATAAATTACAGGTAGTCGACTTAACTTCATGACCTCACGCGAGCTTTTTAACGCAAATGAAAGGCACTCTGCGCCAGATTACAGGTTACCAACTTAACTGTGGTGATGGCTCAATGCAGAAACTCTGACGATTCTCGACGTGAATTCTCTTGCTTTTCATTGCGGATTCCTTATGGTTCTCCTGGAGCAGCCAACTTTACTACCTTTCCTTTTTGAGTCACACTCATCCTTTTCCACCAATGAAACCATTGTTTTAGTCCAATCAGATTTCTGGGCACCAATAAATCGACTGAACGTCGTTGGCAGATTTCATTGACGGTATAGGTAACCACGACTGCAAAATAAACAAAATCGCTCTCTAATCCGAATCAATCACGTAATATCTCACAACTCACTGGCGGCTCGAGCTTTCACACGCATTGCAATTGCAGTCAGGACAGTATTCCAGGAACACTCGCCCTCAGATAAAATTTAGATACCCAGGCAAGAAGTGATGGGCTTAAAAAGAGGGTAGCAACCATCCGAACGTTGCTTTGATTGCCGAGAAGATATATGGTTTGAAGGACCGACAGAGGAACCTAAAACTCATAACCACGTCCTATTAAAATTCAATCTGAATCTTTAAGCGGCCACTACATTTTAAAGTGATATTGGAGAGAAAATAACTGGGCGCTACCAAATTGACAGACGTTGTCGTTGTTCGTTGTCTGTTCGATTGGTACCGTATACAGTGCGTTCGAGTTAAGAGGGACACACCAATATCTCTTTTATTTGGCGAAATTCCAAAAATGTGTCAAAAATGTTATATGTGACACTACGATCTATCGGATCTCATATTGAAACTTCCGGCATCACGTCCGGTTTAACCGGAAATCTATTCAATTTTTGTTTTTTAAATGAAATGCCTATATTTTTAGGATATTTGAAAAGAGCAATCAATTTGATGTACGACAACAAAATATATGTACCTAGTGACCCAATAAGACTGTTCCTCGGCCATATCTCGGGAACCGTTCGTCGTATGACGTTTTTTAATTAATTAATTAATCTCATTTTCCCAATATTTGAGGTTAGGAACGAGATTTTGGAAAACGGTTTTCACTGGAATCTTTGGATGTTATTTGGCTGCTTTTTCATAAAGAAAAAGTCATATCATTCCATTTAATTTTTTTGATTTTTTTTAGGACTTTGGGGCATCGTATCAAAACTAGCCCCCTGGCGAAGAAAGATTCAACTAAATTAACTATATTTTGGTTGATTCTCATTGCCCAAGGAATGCTCTTTTCAACCATACCATTATTATGCGAATTTAAAGAAAAATGCAATTTTAAAATTTAAGATGGCAGTTATGCCTTCTGTTGGTCATTTTTAAATATTTTCCAGCGATTTTTCGTGACCGATTTACCCAATAATTTTTTTACCCCTAAGTCATATGACGAACGGTTCTCGAAATATGACCGAAGAACAGTCTTTGGGTCACCCGGTATATGGTTGATGTACAAAAAATTTAGAAATCGTGATTCTTATTGATTTGAGGGACCAGAAAGGAGTATAATAGGATGTACTCTTCACACCCAGGGGTTTCTCAGGGTGGCTAACGAACAGAACAGGTAGACCTCAGACTAGTTCGAAATGTAAAAACACTTCTAGGGCGCAAATACGACAAAATGAAAACGAAATCTAACCTATTTAAAATGTCAGCTGACGATTTAATAAAACATTTAGAAAGTTATGAAACCTAGCATGCCGCACAGAAAAGACCTACATCAACTTGTTCAATGTTTCATTTTGAAGATTTTGGGCGATGCGATCTACCCGTGTAACATAACAAACACCGCGCATCCCGACAGCACACGGTTGTGCTGCGGAATTTTTGCCATATTGAAAATATTTTAGTTCATTTAAACATTTTGGGAAATGGAAATATTGAAAGCTTGAAATCGATAGCAAAAGCGGTTTCTGGTATTTATGGCGTATAATGGGCTTTGTAGCTCAGTGGTAGAGCGTTGAGCTACAAAACTGGAGGTCGGGTGTTCGAACCTGGGCTGAGGTAGGAATTTTTCATCTGTGGCAGAGATGGTAATTTCCTTAGATCCGTTTCGAGCATTCTGCCGGCTACTCCGAATTAGGTTTTCCTGCATTTTTCCTAATTCGCAAGGTAAATATGGGAGTAGTATAGAACACTTAAGACCTTCTGCAGAGGCACCTAGAACAAGAGGAAGAATAAAAATAATTAAAAAAAAGAAAATGAAACAAAAAAATAAGTAGAAAATGTATGACAGTCTCAATATCCTCAAAAGCAGCTTGGTATAAAAAATCAGGATGGCTATGTCGAGCCCTACCTCGGTCACTTCGCCGCCACCCTCACAATACCAGCAAATCAACCACCCTCTGCTGTGTGTCGGAGCAGGTCAAACGTCGCAAGCTATCTACTTTTCGCTTATTTAAAGTTCAGAATTTCACGTAGAATGGACCAAAATAAAGTACAGAGACCCGGAAACCTCGATTGCTGCTGGATAAATTACGAATCGTTCATAAACTCTGCGTGTGCTCATGACATAAATCAATGACGGCGATTGAAGAATATTACGTTTAGTAATTAGTACAGATTTGAACGATTAATTTATATCTTAGGAATAAGGATCACTCGTAATTACCAATATTAAGCGTATACATATACGAAGAGTAAATTATTTTTTGACTTTTACTTCAATAAGCACACGTTTAACGACTATTTGCAGCTTCTGATCGTTGTATCGACCACACATCAATCAGGATATGAAAGAGCAATTTCATCTTGCAATAAGAATGCGATGGGGGACATAAAATTAGTTTATAGATGGCAGTTAAGCGTTAATTATTGTAAACCTACTTAGATATTAATGGTTTATAGATTTAGGATAGGTGCATTTTTTTCCACGTATACGAATGCAATAATTACGAATGTTTATTTGGTTATTAAAGTATTATAGAGAGAACATTTCATGCGCGTTTAATTATAGGGCAGAACTAATTGGTTCGTTTGGCCATACATGCAAAATGGTGATGAGCTGTTGAAAGGTAGGTATTCCATTTTTTGTTTCAATAGGTTTGTTTATATATCTACTATACCTATAGTATCATTTACTGTTACATTAATACGCTATTTGTTTGAGTAATTGGATCATTGAAGAAATTGAAGCAACTTTTGGACGACTGAATGGAATGCCACGCAATTTTTTGTGTCCCAATAAATTTCCTAGATTCTCCGATAGGTCTTCTCGAACGATTACGGCGTTGTGGGCGGGTGCGCCATCCTCTTGAAACCAACAGTTTCCATCTTTTTTGTGGCGTTGGTACATCTGACACCTAGTGTCCTTTCTACGAACTTGGTCATTTCCTCTCCCCCTAGTTTCATTTTAAATTCTTTACTGTATCTTCTAGTTCTTCCATTTTTGGTGGTACATCTATTGATTAATCTTGGGGTTTGCTTCTGGTTTCCACCTTGTTTTGATTCGTCCGGTTTGTCATACTTGTACTATTGAGTAGTTCTCTGATTTCATTGTTTTGGTAGTTGTCTTCTATATCTTTGAGATTGCCCTTCATGTATTTCGTCATGTTTGTTCTTAATATCTTTTTCACCTTCGTTCCTTGCTTTTGGTATATGTTTTTGGATTCAGTTGTTTTTGGCCATCATCTCTAACCTTTTTCATTTCTTTCGTTTATCTCCCTTTGGCATTCGCTATCAAACCACTGTTTTGTCACTTCCTTTGTTGCTTTGTTTAATTGTTGCTTAATTTTTTTTACAGTCTTTTACTATCGTTCCTTGTAGGTGTAATTTTTTGTTTCTCTTTGAACTGTTTGTTTGTATCTTTCTTGCTCTTCTCCTGTTATTAGTTTTATTATTCCGTTCGACATTCTGTTTCATGTTTCCTTGTTTTTATTTTCCGGGATCAATCGTGAAATTTTGATTCTTACCATAAAATGATCGGAGTCCGCATCTGGTCTTCTGTACGTTTCTATACGTTTTATACCGTTTTTTTCTTCTTTCTCTATTGGTAGGTAGGTGATGGATATGTTTCGTCGTCTTTCCGTCGTGAGCTCTCTCTGTTTTCAAAGTACCCATCTTTCTTTCTTTGTCAAAATCTATCAAAAATTGTTCGTTCTGGTTACTTTCTGGTCTCCTATCGTAAGCTTCTTCCCCTATTTTTGCGTTTGCATCGCCTAGTATGATGTTGTTGTCATATCTAGGAATGTTTTGGGTTGTGCGGGATGTGCTTCTTTTATTTCGAATGAGCTTGCGTAATTTTTTGATATTTTCCCTTTGTTCCTAGGCTACATAATCTATCCGATATAAGTTCGAATTTTACAACTGATGATTTGAAATTTTTTGGAAAATACTCTTGGTTGATCCATATCTCTAAATGGGGCGATAAACCATACAGTAAAAAAACCTCAAAACCTTCCCCATGGATATTGAGGAAGGTTTTGAGGAATTGAGTTGTTTTTTTCCTGTATTGAAAATTTTTGTTCATCATAAATCCTGTTCCCGACATACAATTTTTCCTCTGTTATTAAAAGAACAGGTAGCTTTTAATGTGCTTCTGAAGTGCAATATTTAATTGCTCCTGGTGTCCCATTCCTTCTTCTTTTTTTATTGTTTTCTTAGGGTTCGATTTTAAGTCTCGCGTGTTCTTGTCGTAAATCATGCTTTTTTGGCCCT
This sequence comes from Photinus pyralis, assembly GCF_008802855.1. Lineage (NCBI taxonomy): Eukaryota > Metazoa > Arthropoda > Insecta > Coleoptera > Lampyridae > Photinus > Photinus pyralis. The sequence goes on from NW_022170819.1 coordinate 14,691,734, forward strand.
TGCTATCGTTTCGTTTTTTAACTCTGTTTTTTCCACTCTTTAGGTTCCACTTCCACTTCACATTATTTATTCATACTTCCCTTAGCCCCATTTCGACGGCATTTCTTATCTCTTTCTTCCTGTGCAATTCCTCTTTGGATCTCTCTATCCTTTCCTGTGTGTCGTTATTTATGAAAATCTTCGTTTCTCTATTTTCCTTTTGTCTTATTTTGCATTACTTGAATTATTTCTTCTTGTCTCTTTAGTTCTATTAGACATAATGGTGTGCCTAATTTGCTGGTTTTTTTCACTTCTATCCCTATTCACTTCTTGATAAAATTACCCATTCGATTTAATCCAATTTACTGCTATTTTTTCTGTTGTTTCTCGATTACTTCCATTTTTTCTTTCCTTATTAGTGTATTTTCCTGTTCTAAGCTAATGTTTTCGTTCTTTATTTTCGCTATAAGTAGTTCGATTGCTTGATTGTTTTTCTTTTGATCTTCTCTTATTTCCTTGATTTCGTGTGTTAATTCTTTAATCACTTCTAGAATTGTAACCATTTTCTCTTCTTCCCTTTCCCTTCTCTTTTTACACTCGTCTTCTTCTATCTATTCCTCTTCTTTACAACCGTTATGGTCTTTTTCTACTTGGTGTCGAGTTCGGTTTTTCGTCTCGTCGGTTCGGGAAAAGCAGCCCTCACCTCTGTTCCTCTTATTTGGTTTAATTTTTTTTTAATTACTTTCCTTGACAACTCGGAAATTCTGCGCACGTGGTAACCTTGTGAATTATTTATCTCCCTCTTTCTGAAACTGTTATCGCCAGCACTTAAAAGGCCACAGACCGCTCCGGGTTGAAAAAGCTTTGGTTTTGAATTTACAAATCTGCAAGTATTTTATACGTGTACCGCTTCATAGTGAAAGAGAACGAAACTAAAATGCCCTTAAGTGAGTGTGCAAGCAGATAAGCATGAGGGACCAACCAACGTGTATAAAAAAAACGTAGCCGAGGGTTGGCTTGCGTCGGTTCCGTTTTTTACTCGGCGATTTCATTAAGAAAAATTGGGTGGGAGAGAGGGATTCTTCGCTGAACCTTTAAGGCGAACCTATGTAAGTCGAGCGCAACTTTTTTGGTCGCGCAAGGCGCAACATGTATTTTTAACAGAAAGGTTAAAAACGTTTGTATAATCCAGGTCTTGCATGTCAAACACGCGGCCCTCCGTTCTCAAACCTGCGGCCCGTCACGATGTTTGCAAATTATAAAATTGAATTGTACCGTGTGTCCGATTTTGGTTGAGACTGCAGTTTTCGAGAACCTGTCACACTTTTTTGTGAAAGCACATACAGAATCAATCTAGCTTCGTTTGTTTCTGAGATATCGGGTGCCGGCTCGTATAGGGCAGTTCAGTTAAATCTGGACTGCGGTGCTAAGGGTTGCTGGTTCGAATCCAGGTTCGGGCATGGATATTTGTAAATGTATAGTGGGTCGGGTTGGTAGAGCCGCCTGAAACCCCGGCCACTCAAAAATAAAGGCAACATAAATTTTAAAAAAATTAAAACGAAAAGTTTGACTTTTTGGGACGTTATCAGATCTTAGATGTAAGATTAAAAAAAGGTAAAAACTGCCTATTTTAAATATTGTTACATAGAATCCAGTCGCATAGTAAGAAAACTGTTGGACCACCGTTTCTGAGGTTTGAACCGAAGTTGGTATTTTTTAAATGCAGCACCCTATATATTTTAACGTCAATTTTTGTGTTCTTTTTCCTAATTACATTGATGTATCACAACCTGTATTGTTTTGATTTGAGCGATAAAAATCAATAAAAACCTTATTTTTTACTCTTTTTAAATAGTAGGCCATGGATTCATCCAGATTTTGATTTGTTTATTGTATCCATGGTAACTAAGGCAGCCGATATTAATCAATTTAAATGGTTGACGGTAGAAACATGCCATTTCAAAATTTTGAAAAATATGATAATATAATAAAAAAATATAATAATAATAATAATAATAATCATATTTATTCAAAAAAAAAAAAATTTTTTTTTAGAACCTCATGGCATAGATTCAGCAAAACGCTGCTCTTCCATCTACACCATGACAAAACAGAGAATATTTGTACAGAGCAAAACAGCGAAAGAAAATAAAATTATTTTAGAATAACTACTTACTAAGTATAGTGAAATGATGAATGAACAGATTGAAAGATAAAAGACAATACGAGTAATGTAATTTATAAGATGATACATCAATTGTACGTTAAAGTATACAGAGCATTTCAAAGATACCAAGTTTGGCTCAAATCTCAGAAACGGTGGTCGACCATTTTTTGTTACTACGTCACTACTACATTCTACGTAAAAATATCTAAAATAGGCAGTTTTACCTTTTAACCACCCGTACGTTAGTAAGGGAGGTATTGCATCGGGGTAAAAAATGACCCCCCACTTTTTTACGGAAATACACGTTTTGTGGTACCAGGAATCCGAATCGAATAAAATTTCGATGTCAGTCTGTCTGTGGGTCTGTCTGAACTCTCATTTCCCGGAACCAAAGTTGGTACCCATATTCTTAGACATAAAAAAAGGGCTTTATTTTTCGTGTTATTGTTTTTTATCATGTGGCCCCCAGCTATATGTGGAAACCTGAAAATGGCCCTTGATGACAAATGAGTTTGACATGCCTGATCTAGGTCTCCGGAAGATTTACCAGCCGCGTAATCGTACGTGATATTTTTATTGCGAAAGTTGAACTTAATTGCCAATTACAAGGGAAAACTGTGCCTCCAATTCGAGTTATTATCGGGTGTGCTTTTAAGTTCATTGCAAGTTGCCATCACGAGCATAAAGTGGCGTATTTATGCAAAAGGGGAACCCCGTCTCCCCGACTCATCGATAAGGTCCGGTGCACATGTCCGGTTTTTAAACGCACGACACCGCTGCGTGAACGAGCCAGAAACGTAAAATTTAATGCACACGTCAGGTTTTAAAGGTACGTTTCCGGTCAGTTCACGCAGGTAATTTAAACCATCCTTATGAGTATGTATTTGAGAGTGATCAAACTAGAGCACCAGGTTTTGATTTTCAGGTTACAAAGAACCAACTTTACCCAAGGTAAGAGTCATTACAAGTTGATTTTTTACTGAGATAGCCGTGGATGTAATTATTTGATTACAAAAAATTAACTGTTACCAGTGTCATAGAGATTATGGCGTTTTAATGGTAGATTCAAACACTTGGGTTTCTGCTTATTTTATGACAGGATATTTAGGTCGGACAAAAAAGAGTTTTGGGGGCATTATCCTTTCTAAACTGCTTAATATACGATTCGATAATATTCGTCTTTTTTCAATCTTCCTCTATTGGTCTTCTTTCAGTTCGTGCCACCTTCTTCTGTAATTCTCTACATTTTCTTCTTGAGATATCTCTATCGTTCTTCGTCTTTGTGTGCTCGATCTTCTTAATTTCCACTTTAATATTATCCCTATTGACTCTGTTCCGATTCCCTCCTTGTTCCTATCACAGATTCTACTACCGACCTCTTACTGTTCCTACCGTGTAGGCGTTTCACTCTATCCCCTCAACGTTTTTCGATCATTATTCAACATCCTCCCATATGTCCTTTCTTTTTCCATTCCATTCTACCCCACCTTCCGCCGTTTCTTCCTCCTTTACTTTTTTTTTTACTTCCTCTCCTGTCGCTGTATTCCATATTCTCACCGAGTTTTTTGTCCATCCGCATTCCTCGTCTTGACCATTGATTTTCCATCCCATGGACTACTACTCAACTTCTCCTTATCTCAATTATTCTCACCTTTTTTCCGTATTTCGATTACCTAAACGTCCGTCTAAATTAAGAAAGTAAAATAATGGAAGCGACATGAAAAAGTTTGAAGGGGGGTTGTTCAAGTTCATGGATTCCAGTCAAATTTAAAATGTGGACACTGGGATCCTTTCAATAAGTACTACTTTACGTAAGTCTTGGTAACTGAGTTGTTTCTTACTAAGACGTGCCTATATTTAACTTCACACGTGTCACAATCAGAGATGAATTATGAACACCTCATCATAATACCCTTACGCTTTTTATCCATCAACGCTCTAAAAATTGCAGCCGTAATAACATGCTTCGAACGTAAACCTTCAAAAAGTCGACGATTAATTGTTCTCGCCGACATAAAAATTGTGCACAATGCGACGGCAAAAAAAGGAGAACCAAATACATCGCAACATTAATTCCGTGATAAATTGGTCTTCTCTGACGCTAAAATGTAGGTAGACGCGAGTAACGAGATCGCTCGTAATTCTTCAACAAAATACGCGGTTGCCATAAAAAAGTAATTGCGAATTCGAATGCATTGGGCGTATCTATTAGAAGGTATATTACGCTAATTAGCTATGGTTCGCCAATCTATTTCTGCAATGGTCATAAACAAAGGTAAATTAATGTGTAAGCAGTCTTAAATTTGCTAGGATTCTTGATGGTTAAAATGTGATTTATGAGAGCAGCATTCAGTTGGATCAGTTTCAATTCCAATGCACTAGTTACTGTTCTAAATTTTGCATGTCGGAAAAGTAGTTTTTATGGACAATCGGTCCGTCTAAGTGGAGCATCGGAAGTATTATTGAGTGGCGTAAGAGCCCTGTTGTGGTGAGGGATTGTTGCTGGCCATGCTGATATCATTTAAATGACCCTGTTCAATAGATCACGGTGTCGACCCCCATACGAAAAAAGCTTTATTGTTGAGAGGGGTGATCTCGACCTTCAAGGGTAACAGGGATGACAGTGAGAGAGATAGACCTGACGATTGGTCTATTGGCCAAGGTTCCTCTAGTCAGAGCAACTCCTGCTCAAACAGGCATGAGATCAATGCATCATCCCTCATCACACACTCTATTCCTTTGGAGATCCGGGAGACTTCAGCGCTAGCTCAGGGCGCGAGGTCTTTCGGTGAAGAGTTACCTAATTAATTTGCATGAACCTCCCAGTGGCGGCCCCTTTCCTTTGGGGAAGGGGTTGACAGTCAAGCCCTGGGCAAGCGGCTCTAACCAGGTGAGACCGCATTTCTGCACTACTCGTGGGAATCGTATGGACGATTTCAAACCAAAAAAACTCTTTCTGGGCTCCTCGACCGGGGGACCAACAAGCAGGGCGCTAAAAAGGGGTAGACTTCTCGAAAGAGGAAACGGTTCCAACGCAGGGCCTTATTCAAGGACCTGGTGGTGGACCAGCTCATATGCGCAAGAAGACTGGCGCACAGAAGGTGATGTCCAGGAAGCGCCGGCTCGAGCGTCCTCAGTCGAAGTGCATTATGACTGCATTGATTGCAGTCGTTGACCAAATGGAGGGCCCTCGGCTGGCATGGTTCCGCTAGAATCCGAGTGCCACTGTGGCCGACCACGAACACCAGTGGACTTTGCATTGGTTGGAGAGGACCGTCCCTTTTATTAGGCCCTAGGATGACGGGTCTCTGAAAGTGCCAAGGCGCCAAGGTGATGCCTGTGTTACACGGGCTCCCGAACGACACGATCACCATCTTGAACCGATTCCAGAGGCAGGATCCTTGTTTCAGAACGAGCCTCTGGAGGACGTTCTTCCGCAGGGTGGAATCTGGTAGGGTCCTTCGCTCATGTGGTGTCGATGAAGCGTCCTATCGGTCACTCCAGCGGTCGAACTTTTAAGCGTACTTCAGGGTCTTGCAAGCGAGTGATCCGGCTGCGCTAGGTATGGGCGGGAAAGGCCCCATCGGAGCATCGTTCTGACGGAGGGGTTTCAATTCCTCGATTATTGACCTCAAAGGGGCGTCGGGACTATAACCGATACGACGTCCTCAGTAGTCGAGGAAGATGTCGATGAGTTTTTGGTTCGTGTGGCGGTTCTTGCCTCCAACCACGGGTCGGAACCGTCGGCGTCACTAGGGGAGGGAAAAACCTAGTACATCACTGATGGACGAGGTAACCTTCTTACAGAACAATTTGCAGCAGAGCAAGGGTAAGTATGCCTCATACAAGAACTTTGGGTTTACAGGACACGAACTCGAGGGGTGCCCACCTCTTGAGTACTTGCAAACATCTTTTTTGAAATGTATTAAATCCATCTTCGTCACAGCTCGGAAGTAGGAGATTATCGATCTGAGGTTGGACTCCTTTTCAATCCACTGGGCACCGCATTAGTAAGCGTCATATGACGGTAACGCGGACCTTTCGAGTAACGAGATGCTTTGGCATTGATGGGTCAATCGTAAGATGGATCCGCGCCATGCTCGAGAGCAGGGTTATTATATTCCCAATCGGGACGACTGGAGATGAGCTCCTCGGTCACTAGAGGATGTCCGCAGGGTGGCGTGTGGTGCTTGGTGCTAGACGAGCTCCTCCGCACTCTGAACAAGAACGGAGCGTATACACAAGGATACGCGAACGTGTCGCGATCGTTATTCTGGAAGTTTCCAAACAACGTGAAAGAGCTCATGCAGAGGACTCTGGATTCTGGAACAGATGGCGCAGTAGGCACAGCCTCCTCGTTGACCCGGAAAAAACCGAGGTTCTTTCATTTATGAATAAATGGAGAGCGGACCTTGATGGACTCATTCTTCGAGGTCAGTGGGGTATTTGGGAGTCATCGTAGACTCCCGCCTGACTGGGAAAAAGCACATTGAGGGTATAATCAAAACGACGACTGCATGACTATGGGTATGTAGAAGGGATTTTGACTGTACGTGGGACTCGAATCCTTGCCTAGTATATTTACACTGTAGTGATAAGCTCAATTGTACGGTGCACTTGTATGGTGGCCTGCCATACGCAGAGCAACCTACAGGAAGCAGCTAGGTAAGGTACAGAAATTAGCGGAGTCACTGGAGCCATGAAAATCGCGTCACTTTGGCCATGGAAGCACTTCTGGGACCAGAGCCTTTACTCTTAGCTGTGAACGAAGAGGACCGGAAGGCTTCCATACGGCTAAATTATTGAAACGAGTGGAAGGGTAGAGGCAGCCTTGGGCAAGGGCGGATCTGGGAGGAAACCCTCAGGTCCGATCTCTTTTTCGCAAAAACGAATGTGATTCGAGCTATTTATTAAGACCAAAGTAGTTATAAAGTCACTCTTCCATCAGATCACCCGTTCCTCAAACCTGAGGGGCTGTTGTAGTTTACAGGCGTAAGCATATATAAAGTATATCCAGTGGCAGTCATACGGTGCTAAGGGCCCTGTTAGTAGACAGATTCCGATCGCTTACCCTACGATTTGCTCCCCGCTCCCGCCGCTGTCAATTCCAGGCTCAGTGACAACAAGTTCCGGATTGAGACATTCCAGGGTTTTTTTTAGCAGCGCCCCTTGATAAATCTGGACCTTCTAAGTAACCACGTGAAGGTTCTTTGATGACTCACATGAAACTACCGGGCATGTGGTTTGTCACTGGAACCGAAGAGAGTGAAGCAACTTCCTTTATTGAAAGGAACGGGCTCTAAACTTGGTTGCGAAGGAAAGGGGGTAGGCACAATGGGCCTTTGGTGTGCCTAAGTGCTACCTGGTCGCCTCCCGGTCCAAAAATCTAACCATTCTTGCAATGCTCATTATGTAACTAAGTCATATTTAGCATACAGATACGAAGAAAACAACACTCTTCCAGAACACGTAAAAAAATACAGGGTATCGTTTGAATGCTTGGGGCGAAGGTGACTGGGGGCGGCGAATATCACGTTGGGTGGTATCTCACATACTGTTATTTTTCCCCCTACTTCCTTGATGACGTTTCAAAATTTCAAGTCGATATCTTTTAAAACATCAAGTTTAAGTCAATGTAAAGTTTTCGTGTGGATGTGGGCATCTTAATTGTATACTGAACGTTCGTGTACTACTAGCCACGAGAATTTACATTTTTTACTAATGATTCCCCAAATTTGTCTTTATAGTAGAAACGAGAGCGAGAAAAGTTAGAGTGGTATGTATAAATGGTGCGTAAATTTAAATTTCAATCATAATAAGGAAACTCAAATGTCACAACGCTAATTAATGACTTGTACAAATTTAACATCAGGTCAGCTGTCATTTTCTACAAATTAATAGCTTGTTAATGCGACATGTACGCTCTGTTTTACAAAGGATGATTAGGGTTAATCAGTGATTAAGCTTATTAAAATGGTAAATACTTTATCTCATAATCAATGGTAGCTAACAATCTTTCATCGTTGAAATTTCGCTTGATTAATTGACGTTTGTAATGAAGTAACAAATCACAATTATAAAGTTCAATTATATCTTTAGACGGTAAATTAGTTTATATCCCTGGTTATATACAGAGAATTTTATTGAATACATTCATTTTGAGCCTGATGATTATTGGGAAAAAACCTAAACAGGTCGATTTTATTCTTAATTTGACAGTATGAAAATATTACTTCCTACTAGCACCCCCTATGGGTTATATCTAAGTACACCTTTAAACATTTTAAATTAAAAAGGGACATTGTTTGAACGCGATTTTGGTTTTCTGTTTAGCCGTACACAGTTTTTTGAATTTGGGAGAAAATGAATTTTGAAGATGTAAAATTGTTGTTATCTAATGTCGAAGCAAAAGGTGAATACCACCGCAATATAGTACACACAGGGTCGGATGTACATATTTTGCGAGTCAATGGGCAATGGGCATCTCAAAATCGCCCCCGCCCCCCTAACCAATTAAAAGCATTTTATATCCCACGCAATATTTGTTTCTAGAAATATGCAATATTTTTTACTCTTTACAAAAAAGTGTTAATATAACTTTCTTTCTAAAATAAAATAATTGTTTAATTTTTAGAGAAATATATTTTTATTAATATATCCGCATCATGACATCAACAGGAGGTGATGGGGATTTATCTAATTTTACATTGAAGAATATATTTACGTTATCAATTTGAATAACGTATTTCAAGTTTATTTTACAGTTTTAACAATGAAATAAAATATACAAATCTGTAAATGTAAAGAATGAATCATGTTTTAGAGAATCTAACGGTTACCTGACGTCATTAACTTTCCCTCCCCCAGATTCTATCAAAAAATTAATAAAAATGGGAGAAGTCCCAAAATTTCCACAATTTTATGTATGTTATATGTTACATACCATATTGCACTATTACTTTTAAGTTGGTATGAGTGTGCGTAACATTCCAACTTCAATTTCTTAAGAGGTTATGTTATTTTTCCACGATGGTACGGTCGAATTATTTCCCAAATTTGGTTTTCCGCCGCCCGTAAAAATGTGAGGCTATGGGCCCGGGCCCACATGGCCCCATGCTAAATCCGCTTCTGACTACACAACTGGTCAGACGAAATTAAATTGGAAACTGCGAGAATCCACTTAGTGGCGGCGGCTAAAGATTGGTTTCACGTTAGAAGGGCGAAACTAATTTCCCAAAAGCGACGTTAGATGAACAAATGGATTGCGAGTTAAATTTGGAATATCCGCTTTTTTTACATACAACTTGAGAACTTAGAAAATGTGCGGTACTTAATATTGAATTCATAGCGAAAACTTATTAACTTTTCCAAAGTGAGTTCAAAACGGTCTGCACTCAATACAAATAGAAAAATGTACGTTACTTTAATTGTACAGTGTCTAAAGTTATCTCTTGAGTAGTCCAACCTTGGAAAACTGGATCATACTATATTTAAGATCCGTGAATTGGAACCAAAATACATGACGGTTGGTAAAGGGGCTTTACTATTTAAAAGTTAATTTGAAACGTATTATGACCGTTTGCACCTACAAATTTAAGCGTATTTTGATTTTCTTGGAACCCAGTGGAATTTCATGTATTCGTATTATTTTCGCCACCGCCTGTATAATATCTGCTTACGCCAACGAACTTTACTCTTCTACAAATACCCGAGTAAAATTCTCGCAAGCCCAAAACGTGGTTTGCCGCTCGACAGCTTACCACAGAATGCCCCTCTCCACTTCGTCCCTATATCCGTAATTGTACAAAGACCACCTACAATATGGCGCTAATATGTTCACGCGGGTATCTTTAATCATTAGCCAATACGTGCGCATAAAGACCAAACCCGCAATTCAATAATTCACACACTCCACCATGACATCATGACAAACAAATTTGATTCGCCCGTTTTGGTATCATAAAAGCGTTAAGATTGTGTTATCGCCCGTCAGACTGTCGCCAGTAACTTTTCCCATGCGATTAACCGGTCACAAGACATACGGATTCACAAAATAGAGATCGCCAAATAAATAGCTTTTTAATGGAAACACGCCGTATAATTCCTAATACCATTGAATAATAAATCTGAATAGAAGGTCAGTGAGATAGGAGAAAAGGTGGCCAGTATTCATTATCTAGAATGTGCTGGTATCCTACGGCAAGTAACAAAACGTGATTAAAGGAAACTCTTCAACATTTTTTAATTCATATAATATAGCCGAGATACTCACTTCAAAATGAGTAGAGAGGTGAGAGAGAATGTTTTAACTACGATGACATCATGTCATTGATAAACTTACGCACGTAGGTAACTGGATACCTTTGATACAAAGATCGTCTAAATATAGTTTTCAGATGAATATCCGACTTAATTTTTTAACAAGTTATAAGTTCTTAATTCAATAATAATAACAGCGTTGTTGCAGAACGTAAAAAGTCAATTATTGGATACAAGATAATTAGACAATAAAATGCTATGATAATATGATAAAGGGACCGTTCACTTAGCCAACAATGAACCAATTTTTTTTTACGTATTGTGCCTCAATAATCAATTGTGCTCAATAGTGCATTTATGCGCACCGTTTGTGCCTTTTTGGTTTTGGAGATAATAGGACAAATCAAATGGGGGCAACTTAAATCGTTATTTTTTTGTTATTTGTGACATTTTCAACTAACTACATATATAGATCATTCATTATAGTAGTAGGCGAGAGACACTATGTAACCCCAAGGCCCATTCTTCAAACGAGTACCTATAACTTTTGTTTGAAAAGTTATTTTAAAATTCCAGTATGTACACAACCAATTTCTTGGAATTCTCTCCATTTTCGTTGTCCGGCCAAGAATTGCAGTGGTACTTTTTTTTCGAATTTTCAAAAACTAATTCCAGATTCGTGATTTTTATGTTCAAAAACCCCCAGGCACCAAATTTCGTCGAAGCAGGGATGCGCCCTTCCGTGATAGGAATTTTGAAAATTTTTTTCAAAATCGGAAAGGGCATACCCGAAAACCTAATTAAAAACGTGTCACTCATCTTTGTAACTGTTGTGTAGTGATTGTTTCAGAAACGGTGAAAATTTTTTTGCGGTTTTAGGTCACTAAGTAGGTCTATTTTAAGAATCCGATTGATGCCACTCTGTCACCCTTGAATATTTTGAGAAATTCAAGATGGCGCTCAAAAATGTCTGCAAAAAATACAAAAATTAAATTTTTTAAAAATATGGGCATGTAGCACAGCGATTTTAGGGTTTTGAAGTTTTCTGAATTTAAATTTTTAGTTAAAAATGTTTTTGGTGGCATTTTGGAGGAGTGGGGGGTGTTTTTAAGGGGTGGGTTTTTATATTTTTTCAATATTAACGTGTCGTACATCGATTTATATGTTTTTATGGATAAGGATCCCGAATTCCATATCAAAATGGAGGTACAGCAAGTTATTCAATGTTAAAAAAGTAGAACGACGCCGACAGACGCCCGGAATATAACATAAAACGCGCGGTACGCCTCGCCCGCGCTGCACGACATCAAAATTGTAATCTCCACCCCAAGAAACCTATAAAAAGACGTATCGCACTTGTTATAATTATTATCTTTTTATTAAAATGATGTCGTGCAGCGGGGACGCGGCGCACCGCGCGTTTTATGCTATTTTCGGGCCGTCTGTCGGCGTCGTTCTACTTTTTTAACATTGAATAACTTGCTGTACCTCCATTTTGATATGCAATTCGGGATCCTTATCCATAAAAACATATAAATCGATGTACGATAAGACAAGTTAATATTGAAAAAATATAAAAATCAACCCCTTAAAAACACCACCCCAATCCGCCAAAACGCCCCCAAAAATATTTTTAACTAAAAATTTAAATCGATGTGCTATATGCCCATGTTTTTTAAAACTTTAATTTTAGTATTTTTTGGCCGCCATCTTGAATTTCTCAAAATGCTCAAGGGTGTCAAGGTGGCATTCTCAAAGTAGACATCCTTACGAACAAAAAACCGTAAAAAAACCTTCACCGTACCTCACTTCCAGGTTAAGCCAAAAATCCCAGTTTGGCATCCAGACTATTAGGGAAGCGATTGAAGAATGAAAGGACACGTCACGGAGAACGGCAGCGACCGCGCGGTACGGCAATAGTGCTGTCGCTTGTTTACTTACATGTTTTCTATAATATTAATAATTATGTTTGTGTGCCAATTAATATAGTTTGCGTTGAGCAGTTTGTTGCTGCCCTTTCTTCCAGTAAGACAACACAAAAGTAACTCTGGTGATTGCTGAGAAAAAAATTAAAGAACTCCAAATTTCACCACTTCTTTGGGAGTGGCTCCCAAACGAAACACGTTTGACACTCGGTTTATTTGAAAAAAAGTGCTTATCTTGAACCCCTCGGCCCACTACCACCCAATTTTCACCCTGTATAACCAACTTTAAATGACATCCTTACCTTTCCATGTCTGTATATATTAGAAGTTTTAGTTTTTGTTAAGATGAATTCAGATATTTTCAATTTTCTGAACGTTAATAATCAATACAACACAAGGTATGGTCATAAGCTGCAGTATGAAAGACATAATCTGAAAAAGTATAAACAAGTATAAATTGTGCACAACTCTTGTACAGATAAAGCGCATTTTTTTAACCGAAATAACTTTTGTTTTGACATCACTAATTGATATATTTCTTGCAGACGTCTCAATCGCCACGAACTTATAAATTAAGATGGACTGCTAATGCTGAATTAACAAATGACACCTACATGGGGGCCGCCATGATATGCACTCACATGGCGCGAAATTCAAATCAACTAATAAACAAGCATTAACCCAACATTAACCTCACATTTTCTATAAATTACTGTGACACATGTCATTTTCCAAGGCTGCAATAGTCTCAAAACTTGAGCACTAGGAAAATTTCCCTAGAAAATAACTAGAATGTGCACATCATGGCGGCGCCCATGCTAGGGCCATTTCTACCTCTATGCAACTGTTTGATCAGCAGTTCATCTTAATTTATAAGTTCGTGTGAGTACCCTCTTCCGACAATCTGATCTTGAGGTATAAGGGAATATACCTGATCACGATAAGAGGTGGAGGAGGAGGGCTATGGTTGGTAGAAATTAATTCCTTTCGTTGAGACTCTTTTCATTAAAGTATCATGATGAAGGATAAAACCAGTCCCCCCCCCCGGCTCCGGCACCCACTGATCTCGAAAATGAGTCGCCCAGAATAGTATATTAAGATACAAGTGTATAATCAAGTCTTTAAAGCACGCGCAACGAGTTTAAGGGCACGACGCAAAGCGGAGTGCCTTTAACGTTGCAAGTGCTTTAAAGACCAATTACACACGTGTATCTTATAGTATTTTTTATTATACCTGCAGTATAATTTAAAATTTAATTAATTTAAAATGAAGTCATATTGACGTTATACTCGAATACGTGTCTAATCAACTGGGCTGGGTGTTCGTAATTTCACGATTGCCATGGAAATGTCACTTGACGTTTGCTTATAAAAATCATCGTCTTTGTGAATAAAACGATTTCCGTTGAAAAAGATAATACACCGCCCATTAAATCGATTGTTGTAAAATCTAAACAAACGTTGGTAGGTGTAAAATCCAACTCCAGTAAAGCCTTTTTTAAAGAATATGAAAAGTTGTTTCCATGGATGAATAGGAAGTTACTTACGAATACAGTCTTAAATGCATCCATAATGCTGGCATATATGAAGGAAATGTCAAAGGTATTTAAAATCTTCTATATTTTGGTGCATTCATTCAAAACTTTAAAGCAATGCTGCGATTAAAAAGTGGAACAGATTTGGAAGCATACCCTAAATTACGCGGGTTTGTGAAAGCTTCAACCAAAGGATAGGTACAAAAGCCAAAGAAATGTTCTGCATTTACAGAAAGCGACCTAAGAGGATTTTTTATTTCATCCAGATGACAGTTTCAAAAGTCATACTTGAAGTATCGTTACTTAGCAACTTTAAAGCACGTGTGTTTTAAAGGCCCTTTTTCGCACGCATTTGAGTGTTTAAAACGGAGATTGTGATTCAGGTATAATAAAAAAGCTATAGTTTGTACAAATCAGTTTATTTTGATGAGACCTAAGCGTTCACTTAGCCCCAGGCTTAGCCCCCATTTGATTTTTCCTATTATCTCCGAAACCAAAAAGGCACAAACGATGAGTATGAAAGCACGATTAAACACAATCGAAGTACTACGCAATACCGTCGATGAACTATCAAAAAGTTTAATTTTTGGGAGGGCTAAGCGTTCACTTAGCCCCCATTTGATTTTTTCGATTATCTCCAAAACCAAAAAAGCACGTGCGCATAAATGCACAATTGAGGCACAATACATAAGAAAAATTGGTTCATTTTTGGGCTAATGGGGGGCTAAGTGAACTGACCCTATGATGCCGTTCTCTGCATACGACTAGGAAAGCGCTTCAATAGAAATTATATGGGTCGAATAGCGTGTCTAGGTGTGGGACTTAGTATAACATTTTGAGTAAATTGGATTCTATACCGTGTTGTTAGGTGCCGATGTAAAGATAAAGGACACATCTCTGCCTCTATTGTAACAGATTTTTGATTTAATACTCGAATTTTGCATAAATAATTGTAGAAGTACTTGATATTTATGGTATTTTCAGGTGCCGTAATTATTAATATTTAAAAAATATCAAAAATATGTTACAAGAGAGACGTAGAAAAAGGTTTAGAAGCAAACGTGCCGGCATGGCGTTTTCGAGTCTTCGTTTCGTAAAAGTGCAATACAATTTCTTTCATGAAGCCGATTTAAAAAACCTTTCATTTCACATCATAATAAATTATATTGCACTTCTCTCATTTGAATTTTAAAGTTGTTGTTTAAAGTAGTACTTAATTCCAAATTTTGTCTCAAAAACATGTTATTTGTGCATTTATATACGGAAACAGCAATTAAACAATATCTGTAAATGCTCGCACAACTGACAGTATATTGCATATTCTGAAATATCCCAAAACATTGTCTGTAGGTACAATAATAGTAAAGTTTAATTTCGATCTCAAAGTCTACATAAGGGAAGATCGTTGGAATCAAGATTTACTTGTAAGTTGATAACTTTGACGTCATTTCCTAAGAGGTGGCCAAATAATAACATGTATACGTAAGCATAAGTTTGTAAATACAGAGATAATATTGCAATACGATCTTCACCTGCTGTTATAACTCCCACGCAGTCTACGAGATAAGTACGCGAAAGTAGCGTCATCTAAAGAAATCTAATCACTTTGATTCAGTTGAGTAGGTGGTATAAAACCTCGATTAAAATTTAGTTACTTTTGATAGTTATAAATTCAATGCTTTTAATAAGCGGAGTTTGTCCCAGAGGGCAACCTACGGAGAAACTCCGTTAAAGTGGACCCTTCAAAAAGCATTGCGTTGTCTTTCTATTCAGATTTATTATTCAATGCTAATACTTAAAACCTAAAACTAAGCTACCCTAACTAAATTCGAGTTTTAATTTGATAAAAAAATCACCTTAAACTCGTTCCAATAACCAAAATCTAATAAACCGGGTCCCAATTCCTTATCGCGGACCGTGGCATGGAAAGAGCCCATCTCTGAAAACAAACAAAAAGCTGTACCTAGGGACGCCACCGGCCTTGGCAGCATCCAGCTAAGGAGCACTGGTCTTGACACGGTGGCAAAAACTACCCTAAGGTTGCTCCGACTACCTTGAAGCTGCGTGTCTGAAGGCCCAACAGTGGGTGGCCTACTCTTCGAAAAAATGCGAAAACCCAAGACCCCTCGCAACACAGTTCAATAGTTGGAGAGTAGTACTCAGTTCCTTTCACTTATGAGAGTAACCCATTTGAAAATGTCACAAATCGGGGAAAAAGTCATTATCGATTAAATTTGATCACACCTCTGAAGCCCTTCACCCACCAAAACTTCAGCGTTAGGGTTGTGGTTCACGGGTTCGTTTAGTCGTATATACAGGGTGTTTTCTTTAAAATGGGCCATACCAAAGAGTAATGATTAAGTATTCTTACGGTAATTTAAAGACGTTGAGTGATTTAAAATGGGCCGTAGGGAAATTTACATTGTATCCATTGTTTCAGTCATAGCTTCCTCGTGAATCATCTACCACAGTACTGTAGAAATTGTTTCCAAATAATAATAATAATAATTTATTTTTTTTAGGACCCGACAACTTCACCAGACGAGCGACGTACAGACACAGACACTAATCGTTACTTGATTTTAATCCGTCCGATTAGTTAACCAGGCTAGACCTGAGTTCTCACAAGAAACACCGACCATAATAATAATAATAAGGGCAAGGACAAGATTTGAGAACAATTGGCGCAATGTAAATTTCCCGCCTTTACATTGTCGTATGGCCCATCTTAAAAAAAAACACCGTGTATATGTTTATATACGTATACAGTGTGTAAAGCGATGGGGTATACAAGAGGGAATTTTTTTTAAAATATTGATGTATGAAAAAAATGTATTCTTCATGATATTTTTTGCTTGCTTTGAAAGTACCAATAACGTTTCGATAATTTAAAATTTATTTATAAAAATCTGGAAAAATAATAAAAATTAATTTTTTTTATTGAAAGTTATCATTCTACATTATAATCAGGATAGCGTATTGCTATCAATCCACAAACAATCGAAACGTTTTTGGTACTTTCAAAGCAAGCAAAAAATATCATGAAGAATAAATTTTTTTCATAAATCAATATTTAAAAAAAGATTCCCTCTTGTACCTATACCCCATCGCTCTACACACTGTATATACTATACTACCAAAATATCCATAGAAATCTAAAAAAAATTCCAAAAATCAAAAACAAAAGAAATGAAATGCATTAGGGTGCTCCCGTTACGGTACACTGATAAATACAGCTGCAAAAAGAGCGATCGCTAAACCCTCATTTAATTCACTTAATACTTTAAGAAATGTAAAAAACAAGGCATTTGCTTTAAAAGAGAAAACGTTACAAAATGCGATTATAAGAATAAATTTATAATATAAAGAAAGTTGTATAAAGAAGACCTACAGTTATAAGGGAAAAGTGACAATTGCAAAAAAGAATTCGCCGTGGACCTCAGTGTAACATTAAAAAACAACCAATAACTTTAATTTGCACCTTCTGCACACAAGTTTTGTACCACCGTTGGCCATACAAATTGCAACTGTGAATCATGTTGACATCCTCACTTCACAGTACCTACCTTAACTTTATAGTAAAAAACCTAGCCTTTAGGTGCATTCATCAACAGTTACTTTAATTACCTACCTACCATCGGTGCATTTTTTGATAAACAATTTGCATTGAAAGCTACACGGAATCAACCAACATTCGCAGTGTGGTGCTGCTCTTGTCAAGTGACAATTGGATTACCCACTTCTTGTAGTAGCGCCATTTCCGTGTAGGTAGATAAATTCCAAGACAAGTAACTGTCGCACTTTGATAAATAGGTGAACATATGTTGTTTAATTATTGTAAACAACATTAAACAACGGTTAGGACACATCTAGGTACCTGCGCAAACAAAAAATGTAAGTGCTCGAGAAGCTTAGAGAATGTTAATAAATAAATAAAAAAAAATAGTAGTTCTGTTACAATAAGAATAGGCGAAGCACTACTGAAACTGATTGCAGAAGAGTTGTCACATTTTTCAGATCGTGAAACAAGTTCTTCATTAATAAAAAAAGCGACCATATATCATTAACGCCTTGTCTCATTTTCAGTTTCCTTCGCTTTGATTGAAGACTACAAAGCTAATTATAACGCCTTTAAAAGGTAATGAATGAACAAACGTTACAATAAGTGATTTTCTCGCTCGCCGCGCGCCGTTCAGAAAAAGCCGACTTGCCCTAAATCGTTCGCATTATGGAAACAAATATTCAACGCAATTAACTTAATTGTGACACAGATTCCGCAATTAAAAACACTATTCTATGATAATGAGATTATCTGAAATTTATTTAAAATATTAACATTTACGTTTTGTGTGTACACAGAGACGAGTTACCCGTGTTACTTTAAGTAGCACCGTTAGATTAATTATACGAAGATATTATAATTACCTACGTTTGCCTTTGCATACCACTTCCTGGAATTGTTTTGAAAAAAAAGGAAGAAGGCGAAATCACCAACTTGAACATCTCCGCCTCCTCGCGGATAATAATTTTTATCTCACATTCAAGGTATATGAGTTAGAGCCCTCAGGGGACGATTAAAAAGAGTATCTACAATTGTAGGCCTCGATGTGGACATTTGGCGGAAATTCGCTTCTTACAATGATATCCTTTGTTTCGCCATTAAGCTGCATCCTACAATTTGGCAGTATTAAAATTCTTCATTTCATTCGATCCGTCGTTCCACAATAAAATTATTATGAAGAGTGTTTCAAGTGAAAGGTGAAAATATGTTAGGAACGAGCTATTAAGACAGTGGCAACGAAATGCAACATCAAAAACAAAAGCGAACGCTTTTCTACAATAAACCGATACAACGAAATATCGAAGGATCCTCAGTATTACAATAACTTTTAACGATAATTTATTTTAATGTTACAAAATACATCAAATTCATGTCTTGGCCATTGAGATAATGCTCTTAATCTTGTTTTGATCAAAATCCATGTGGTCGCCAAAAATAGATCAAATTCATGTTTTGATCATTGAGATAATGCTCTTGGTCTTTTTCCCAACGTTCTTGGTGCATAAATAAACGATTTTGACATGTTTTGATCAAAATTCATGTGGTCGCCAAAAATAGATCAAATTCATGTTTTGGTCATTGAGATGATGCTCTTAGTCTTTTTCCCAACGATGTTGGTGCATAAATAACGATTTTGACATGTTTTGATCAAAATCCATGTGGTCGCCAGAAATGCATCAAATTTATGTCTTGAGCATTGAGATAATGCCCCTAGTCTTTTTCTCGACGATCTTGGTGCATAAATAACGATTTTGATTATTTTGATCAAAACCCATATGGCAATAATTTAACATTTTTGAATCACACACATGCGGTTATCAAATGTGCACGTGATGTACTCTTGCTGCATCAAGATAATGCGTTTGAAACCTTTTAAAACTCTAAATTCATGTATAAAGTGTAATTTTTGCTACATTTTGCTCTAAAACTTTCGACCTATACCACAGAGAAGAGTTATATTAAAGTATTACACATCTAAGAGTCATAGGGAATAATCTAGCGGAAGTCCCAACCCGATACATGACCTAGGGAATGAAATATGTTGATTTCTATTATATTGAGCCCGTAGTTTTTCCTGTTCCCGATTCACTCGAAGTCCTATAACGTTTGTTCCTATTGAACCAGCTTCCTGAAAATCAATAGCGTCCGTCCTTAATGTCCAAAGAACCCGTACACCAAATTTCAACTCAATCGGCCACTTTTAAAAAGAGTTTGAGCGCACACGGACGGACGGACGGACGGACGGACGGACGACAATACAAAACTATAAAGGATCTGAGGATCCTTAATAATTCGTTGACTAATACGCTATAAACTGTGCAAACCTTTTCGTCTTGGGGTGATTTAGAAGCAGGGGTAATTAATCTTTTATGCACTGTTTCATTTATCAATCGATAATCTGTTGATTGATTGATTGAAATACGGTCCTGACTGTAAATGCGTTTCAAAGCTTCCGGCGCCGGTAAGTCGTGGGATATGGCGTGTTTGGTTCAAATTCCAGGAAAGATTCTGTTCATTCTCCAGTCGTCGTTAACAGGACCGATACGTGGATCGGGAAGTGAGAAATGAGTTTATTGGTGGAGAAACGTCATGATACTATAATAATCGAGAAACGTTATATCTCACGGGATGGGTGTCACTAAAAAAAGAAAAGTAGCGGAAAGTTGGTTGTTCTGGGAGAACCACAAGCGCAGTCGATCACCTTAGGGTGTTTTACTTTTGTGCGGGTGGAGCGGTCGGCGAAATTAATTCGGTCACCTGTAATTTAGCGCAGTGTGTTTGATGATTTATGTTGTAAAATTTCACGGTGAGCCACGAGTTAACCACCTGTAATTTATCGTATGGTGGATTTTATTTCGTGTTACTCGAACTCGAACTCTCTTCGACCGATAGCGCAGTTCAAGCGACTATCTTTAAATTATTGCAAAGTCTTTGGATGTGTTGGTGTGCCAATAATCAACAGTCAGTGTATCTGTATATTATTGTGAGAAAAAACTCACGTGTGCACGTACGTTTACGTACATGAAAAAACAAACGCGACAAGTTGCAAATTAAAGGTTTTGGATGATCGTATCTGAACTTAAAAATCAACGAAGACGTGGGACATCTCTTAGAGAGCTTTTAGAGCTTTACAGAACCGCAATAATGCTATGCCCTTTAAACAGTGAACGATGTCAAGTTCACCACCTGTAAATTACTGCATGGTGGATTTTATTTTGTGTTAAAGTTGAACCGCGAGCGTGTTCGCGTTGATAGAGGGGCGAACTTTGGGCTGGACACCTGTAAATTGCAGTAGGGTGCTTTTATTTTGTATGAAATTCACGATGAGTCCTTAGCGAAATTAAGTTGACCTCCTGTAATTTGTCGCAGTGTTTTTATATACAGGGTGTTTACGGTCGAATGAATTTGGCGGGTTTATGTCAACAACCGGCCGCCTACTACTACGAGCAATGTTGATCGGATGTTCAACAGCAGGGTTAATAACTTTGAACAGCTGCTGTAAAATTATGTTTATTGTTAATTATCTGTTATGCTGCAACAGATACTAGACTTAAACCTCTCCAGGAAAGATTGCCGGTCACAGAACACGTTCAACATTGGTATGATCCTATTCCGGAAGTCGCTCGCATCTTAAGAAAAACATAGATTGTAGATCGACACAAGGTGTGCTGTGACCGGCAATCTTTTCTGGCGAGAGTTATATTTTTGATGTTACCTGCTGTGGCACAAACTATTTTGCTTTTGAATAATATTTGAAAAAAAAAATGAAAAAAAATTATAGCTCTCTTATTATTCCAGTTTGATTACGATTCTTTAGGACGAATTACCCTTTAAAAATACCGTAAACGCCCTGTATTGGCGAGACAACTTGATTGATCTAGAATGGTATTATTTCAGGAAAAAATTGCGTGAGCCTACTGCAGTTCAAGTAGATGTAACACTTCTTTTTTCCCAAAAATGCAGCACTCCGATCGATAGCCGAAGGACAGCACCAGATTAACCGTAACTATCGACAAGAATATTTTAAAATTGAACTTTTTACCCGAAGATCACCGACCAATCGCGAGCCACGCCACGCCTCTTTGTATATCATCAAGAACTTCAATATTCGAGAAGTCCGTATTAGTAGTACAAGGTGAGTCATCGATTGCGCGGAGTAACTGAATGCTTTGAAGGTAAGATTTTTCGATAGAGTGCGTTTGTATTATGATATAGTTGAATATTCTCCACATTTTTAAAATATTTGGAATTATACAGGGTGCGCCCACGAAATAGGGCGCCAAAATGGTACATTTTTTTAAATAGAACCCCCTGTATTTGAATGCATTTTTGAATTCTACGTGTAATTGCACGTCTTTTTTATTATATGGTTAATATTCGAAAAACTAGTAGTTTTAAAGATAATTCGATTTGTAAGAAAAATTGGGCATTTGCAAGCGTCAGTATATTGTCAAAATTATTACTTAATTTTTGATTTTTATATCCTATCTCTGATATTTTTCAAAATATCTTGGTTTTCGTGGTTTTTATATTCTAATCTTAAATAAGTTATATATAATTTACATAATAACGAGGTGGCCATGCAAAAAAAAAGGTATAGGACATTATTATCAAAAGTTGAAGGTTTTTGGAAGAGCTAAAAGATGACAGAAAAATATACAGGATGTTCCATTTAAAAATAGTGAGATTTTTTAATATGAAGTTTGGTAACTTTGGATCTACAAAAAAAACCCTGTAAGCTATTTTTGTAATGTTTCATAGTAGATGTATTTATGTGACTTTTACTTAACCCAGAATAAAAGATATAAAACCTGGAATCAAAATTTAAGTAATAATTTTGACAATATACGGACGCTTGCAAATGCCCAATTTTTAAAACTACTAGTTTTTCGGATATTAACCATATAATAAAATAGACGTACAATTACGCGTAGAATTCAAAAATGCAAACAAATACAGGGGGTTTTATTATTAAAAATGTACCATTTTGGCGCCCTACTTTGTGGGCGTACCCTGTATAATTCCCAATATTTTTAAAATGTGGAGAATATTCAACCATCTCATAATACAAAAGCACTCTATCGAAAAATCTTATCTTCAAGCCATTCAGTTACTCCGCGCAATCGTTGACTCACCCTGTACATCGTGGAACCCATGACCGGCAATCTTCGCGGAACAAATTTCTTTTTACGGTGACCGAACCTGAGAAACTAAATATAAGGTATTGCGAAGTTATTGTAACCGAGCCCCGCTTTGCCATTTGCAGTAAAATTGTATGTATACCGTTTCGTATGGATAGTGGGCGCGGGTTAAGTTATTAAAGATAAACGTGCGGACCTAGAACGCGTCTTATTCGAGACAAAACTGCAGTATAACAAAAGATACTGGTCTGCTAGGTTTAAAGGGGACGCTGGTCACAGATATTCCGTTGGTTCCGTTTTCGCATAGTATAAATAGCGAAGTATCGGTAGCGACTGTGAAAATGTAAAGGTAGTCAGCGCAATTTTAATGACGGCCATAACAAAATTAGTTTAAAAAGTTAATAATTAGAGCTCGAGTGCGCTACAGTAATACGAAAAAAGACAGGTGTCCACGAATTGCATTTATGAAAGTATACGCTACATATTTCGGAGACTTGGTCTACAGCTCGAAGCAGACTTGGAACGAAAACTTGAACTCGAAATGCGGGTTTACGCTTGAACCCTCTACCGACAGACACCCGTGAAAAATTTCGGGATGCGAGAATCTCAACCAAGAAAAGCAGTCACCGTAAAACAAAAATAACCAATACGTACTTGGCAAAAGAAACTGTTACAGAGATATTATTTTACGCTCTTCCGGTGCTAACTTCCGTTTAAGCGCCCAAATTTAGTAGAATGTGCATAGTGACGTTCTAGCGCAATCTTTCTTTTGTCGAAAATCTTCACTTCACTGATGCAAAACCGATGTTTTTCATTCGGGAGAGGTTCTCAAAGGCTCTGCTGGCTTCGTGCACGTGCAGAAAACCCATTTTGACAGAGAACCGCATGCACGAGTCCTGTCCAGAATTGATCCTCCAAATCACGAATCTTAATTATTTAAGTAAAATATACGTTTTTCACTTGCATGAGAACGTGAAAGCAAAATAAACGCCCGGACCTATATTTGGGTGTACCACGTTTTGCTCTACATAACTACACGAAATGCATCAGTGAGTAAAAAACCGCCGATGGGAATCAATTTTTTTTGTATACGTTTTAATAAAAATTAGAACGAATGACATTGGAAATGCGATGAAATGAAAACACAAGTGTACGTGAGACCATAAAACTCACCAATTTATTACTACGAACCACAATTGGAATAGAATGTAAAATTGAGAACGAACGTTATGTTTGCAATGCAGTTTGTAATGTACCTCTCGATATACCGATTTTTTTGCTTTCGTATACCGGTCGTCTCGCTTTTTAGTAATTTCTCGGATCATTGCTTCCAGAATTGTAAATAAATAAAAGAAGAAATCTTCCTTCTATTCGGTATATGTGTAATTATTTATTATGGTACTTAGAGAAAGTTAATAGCCCAGAAAACATTTGGGTAAGAAATTGATTAGATTGCCAAAATAGAAAACACGTGTAATGTATATCATTATCGATATCTACACGGTTTGATGTACCTGATATTTTTAGGCGAGCCTAAGCGTTACTTCCATTTCGGAAAGTGATTGCAATTTTGATACGGTATGAGTTTGCACACGCTTTTTATGCAGTTCTTAATTACAACAGAAGCGTTGATGTGTTAATTAATTACAAATCGAAATGCATATCTCTTCTACCATCCATTCTTCTCGGAGCTTTGAAGCTTTAATTCGAAATAAATCG
Organism: Photinus pyralis; assembly: GCF_008802855.1. Taxonomy (NCBI): domain Eukaryota; kingdom Metazoa; phylum Arthropoda; class Insecta; order Coleoptera; family Lampyridae; genus Photinus; species Photinus pyralis. The sequence goes on from NW_022170819.1 coordinate 14,716,021, forward strand.
CGTGCGCATTTATGAAAACCGATTATGAGCAAATACCTTCAAAAATGGGACTGAATACCCAAGCATTGACACTATAACGATACGGCTTCATTTTGGCTTCGTATTTTGTTGCAGTGACGACAAGCATGTTTTGGGATATTGGAAACCATATAGAAGATAAGAAGATGGGGAAGTTGCTCAAAAAAGGTATTATCATACAGTAAAAAAAACCCAAAAAAATTCCATTACTTCCGAAGATATGCTAAAAAATCCAAAATTTGCCGATGTCTTATCTTTTTCTGCTGTTATGTGAATAGATTCAAAAAAATTAAAAATACTTTCTCATTGCTACCATTTGAGCTCTTCAAGACAGCGTTGAAAGTTTTTTAATACCTACAACGTTTCTTTTCGAAGAAATCGTCAACTTTTTTTGGTTATATGGCACGTAAAAGAATGCCTCAGCGTTATTTTTGATGTTGTTCGCAATTGCATAATTTTTGTTTAAATTGTCTCACTTGTTAATTACAGTGACCGTAAACTAAAAATAGCCAATACGTACTTACGAAGATAATCTTACAACATTATACTTAGTTGAATTTATCATTGGAATATTCATTCAAATTTAAGATAAATTTGTCAGTTAGATAAATTACATTGAATTATTTATTTCGTTCAGTTGTAACGTTTGCATCATAAATAAATCAGACGATTCATTATCTGCATTTGACAGTATTTATTGATTTAAAGGTATAATTCAGGTAACGTATCGATTTTGACTTGGATTTAAATTTGGTGCTTTATTGAGCTCCCAATTTTTCTTGTTAGAAATCTACTCAAACTAAATTTTGGATATCTCAATATCATATTATTTACTGTCTCAAACCACATAATCCATAAGAGGTATATTATATTAGCAAAGCAAAAAGGGCAAGTTTTATACGAGTTAATAACCTAAGGAGCTACTATTGTATGAATCACGTATACTTGGGTATTAATTCCCTATGAAATGTAGAACAACAAACTCCCGTGTGTTCGTTGATGAGGCAGTAGTTTCAAGTTTTATATTGGAGAAACATAACTTCGACGGTGGCACTCTAGAAAGTGGTGCGTTTGAATGCTACGGGCAAAAAGACCAAAAAAAGTTTCAAACACAAAATGTAGCTACATAGATTCTGGACGGAAATTGTTATTTGAACTTTTTAAGAAGGAAAAACCGTTTTTTCATAAATAGTTATTTATATACATAAGGGTCAGGCGGGGACATATTGATGTACGATACCTACTTTAAATTCCGAATCAAGTAATGTCATTTTGCTGACGAGTTTTGTATTTAATTTTAACCAAAATCGTATAATAAATTTCAATTTTTATATAAAACTTTTGATTAATGTCAATCTGTCAGTGATGACAGGAGTCATTAGGTATAGACATATTTAGCAATGGGTGCGTTCAGCCTTATTCAGCGCTTACACGGCTGTTCCCAGTGCCAAATTTTTTCTCGATTGCGCTCTGGATTTCGATGTCGATCTCCATTTCAATTTCGATCGCGATTTTGATCTCGATTTCGATCTCGATTTCGATCACGATTTCGATCTCGATTTCGACCACGATTTCGATCTCGATTTTGATCTCGATTTCGATCTCAATTTCGATCTCGATTTCGATTCCGATTTCGATCTCGGTTTCGATCTCGGTTTCGATCTCGATTTCGATCTTGATCTTGATTTCGATTTTTTTGAGATACCTATGTAAATATCGGTGCCATAAGGGAAGCGACGGTACAATTCATTGAACGACATGTTTTAGAAGTCTTCGTACTGGTATATTGTGCTAATACAGTGATATTCATTTAGAAGTAGACATAGGGACTTGTGCATTGTTTTCCCTATGTCTATTTTTAAATGACAAAAACTCTCTAAAGGGTGCCTAATTTTATGCAACCAAAATAACTTCTTAAAACATATGAAGATCTGGCTGTCACTTCAAACTTAGTGGTTGAAATGCGATCCACATAAGACACCGTAATCAACCCTCAATTTTAACGGTGGATATGAAACTGAATGTTTTAATTTTTGTGGAAGAGAATCCCATAAGAAACTTAGAGGAAATAGCGACCGAATCTTTTCATCATAACCTAAAAACCTCGCTAAAAGCATATTATTTACAGTGGTTTTTTTAATTAAAATCTAGAATGACAGTGCAAAATGCGTGCGCATGTTATTTTGGTTGCATAAAATTAGGCGTCTTTCAGAAGAGTTTTTGTCATTTAAAAGTAGACATAGAAAATCCCTATGTCTACTTCTAAATGAATAACACTGTAGATAGAAGATGGCTTCGGAGGTCCCTTCTTAGACCGCATGCAGGTTTCTCTTTGCAGAAGGCAGGGCAGATATTGTACATCCCAATATCTATGTTTCTTGCTCGTGTAGCAAACAGTGTGAATTTAGTGGGAATAAGTAGGTGGGAGTTTTCGCCGCCGACATAAAAATAACTTCATTTAAAATGTGGAGGTTTGCGTAGTAGATACCTAATACCCGCTTTGTTATCATTTTTGTTGTTTTTATCCACATGCCCACAACTGACCCCCCTGTATATAAAAGTTTGGAAAAGGGGACCTTGGTTGGGGGGACCTGGGTCAATGAATTTAGTATCTGCCACGTGGAAGAATTTAAAAAAAAGTTCTCAACCTGGGCGATTGGACAAAGGAGGACTGAGATGACGGATAAGGAATCTGTTAGCTCCTACGTCCGGGCGGACAGACATACGACCGGACCACATCACAGCATTACTATCTTAAAAAGTATGTTGGGTACCTATATTTTATAAGATAAGTATATGTACTTATTGATAACTAAAAGAGTACCTATAGAGAAAAAATAATGCCTACTGAAATAAAGATGTCCGTCTATTAGGACTTCAAAGTACATACTTCGAAGATGACTTAATTACTTACTCATTCCAATCTAATAAATCGTTTTTTGATTTGCATGCTGCCCGACCACTAAATTAAATCATGAACTTATTCTTCCATTATAACCGAAGATGGACGGAACTTTTGTTCCGCAGACATTCAAAGGTAGATTAGCAGACCTCTTACCAGCAGGAAGCTCATTATTTAATTTACCGCAGATTAAATCAAACTAAGTGCTGCTCTATCGCGTAACAATGAAATAAAACGCATGAAAGCGCAATATTATTAATATCGCCCACGCACGTAAAATCGGATGTCTTCAGCGCGAAAAGGCGTTTCGTTCGAATTTATTTATTTACATCTTTAACGGGCAGTTGAACATGACAGTTTGTTTGTGAAGAGGAGCATCTTCAGAAATCTTGAACATGTCTGCACCGCTCTCATTACCGTTTAGCAACAAAGTGCGAAATACCGTACAATTGTATACATTTAAATTAATTAGGTGGGAATACTTGCTCATTGATAATTGCTAATCGGGTTCACAACTTGAATTTTTAGCATAACATTCTCGAATGCCGTTAACATCTTGTGTATAAATTCTCATATCACTTTTTTGGTAGTTTTTATGGTATGGCGAATCTATGGAATTGAATAATTTCACACCGCGAATTGCTACATTTTTTGCAATTTGAAGCTATTTTAACGCAAATTCTTTGTTAATGTCAATACTAATTGTAAGCACTTTAAATTACACCTACCTGGCCAAGAGGAATGCGACTGCTCACATTTGAAACTAACTTGGCTAATTAAATTAAAGAATTTATGATATTAATTTTGTATAGGTACGACATTAGAATGCGTGCTGAGTAGGTAAGAGGCAGCAAAAAAATTGAGACTTTTCTAATGTTTTTTCTTGTTAGACACAATTCTTCATTTCTGATGTTATTTATGATAATAATTAACCTAAGCGCTACGCTGCCTGCTTACTAATTACTTCGTTGGAAATCCTTATTTTGTTGTGGCTGAATGCTAGTACAGAAGGAGCTTGTTTTCTAGAAATTCTCAGCTGGGTTTTGCGATTCTTCTGTCTTCAGCCAATGCACCTTATATTCGTCTAAAATTAATAGTTTTGCCACAATTTGCAAACCACCACTTTACACCCCTTTCAACCCCCGGGATTTCACCCGCGGAAAAATTCAGATGTTTTAATTATTTTTTCCCAATTTCTAATCATTTCACCTGCCTGAAAGGTTTCGCCCGGTAACTAATTTCTTTTTTTAATAAATTATTTTAGAGCTATTTAATCTGGACTAAATTTATCGGGCATTAGGGCACGACGCAAAGATGCGCGCTAGTTCACCTGAATTGCCTGACGATTCTCTACCAATAACACAGTTTCCACTACTTTTCTTTTTGATTGACACCACGGTGATTGACACCCATTCTGGGACTAGTCCTATCTACCCAATCAGATTCCTTGACTGGGATAACTCAACCCTACGTGGATTAAGATCCTACAAGTCAGCAAAAAAATACGTTTCCCAGCAAGCTCGATAACGATAGTAGTAAAACAAACTAAATCTGAACTAAATGCATTACTTTCCACGACGCCATGACGCCTTAAGACCGATTCACATAATCGGACATGTTTTGACCTTAACCTGACCGATAATGTGAATCGGCCTTTAAGATTCCACACGCCTACGTACAAAGTCGAAGAAAGTTTAGGACCATAATGGAACGTACGGAAAAAACACGACAAGAGTATTACAGTTTACCAACACTTTGGCAGCTGCACATTGCATTACAGAACGTCTGATCGTAAATACCAAGTGTCAGATGAGTTCCAGCTAAGCAGACATATCAATGACAGATTGGTGAACTCGTTTGATCATTTCATAAGAGAGAATAGGAGTAGTTAATGCTCGTTACAAGAAAGATAAATCAAAAACCCATTAAGAAATGGGTTTCGGACTGCGATGTAGGTGAAACAAAGATAGGTAATTAAATTAAAACACATGGCATAATTTTAAGAGGATACCGCCATTCCCTATTCACGTAAAGACGCTTAGTCATTAATTAACTTAAACAATTTTAGCGCGATGACTCTCGAATTTTCCAATTCAGATATCAACATCTTTCGTAAAGATCAGAATTTATCATTTCAACGACAAAAGCAAAAGTTATATTTACTCAATCCCAATGCATGGAACGTTCATACAACAAAACAACTGGATGTTACTGATTACAGGTATAAAAAAATTTGAGGACTATTGTTATGGGTGACACTTAATTCTACGCACGGATTCTAAGCCATTGTTGGGAATTTTTGGCAAGAACGATGGACGGGTCGGTTATGCTGAATGCACACGATTCCAATTTGCAGTCCGCGCCGAGAAAAGGAACGACAACGCAGCGTCGTTTGCCATTTAACTCAAAAGTACCAGAACTGCCACCAGCTTTGGAGGTACTGGTGCTTGAAAATTATAGATAGTAGGTACTCAAACGGTACTACAGCTGATGTACCGGGTGACCCAATAAGACTGTTCCTCGGCCATATCTCGAGAACCGTTCGTCATATGACAGGGGTAAAAAATTATTGGGTAAATTGGTCATGAAGAATCGCTGGAAAATACTTTCAAGTTCTAAAAATTACCAACAGAGGGCGTAACTGCCATCTTAAATTTTAAAGTTGCATTTTCTTTAAATTTCGCATAATAAACTAAAAAAATTTTTTTTCACATTTTTAAAGAGAACCAGTTTATCTATCATTTTCGTAAAAACAAAAACTCAGTTATTTCAAAAACAAAGATGGTGTGGGGCGTTCAATTGTTTTTGCAATAACCTGCTTTAACTTCTTAACCGTTTGACCGATTTTAACAAATTTGGTATGGTTGATAAGAGCATTCCTTGGGCAATGAGAATCAACTAAAATATAGTTAATTTAGTTGAATCCTTCTCCGCCAGGGGGCTAGTTTTGACACTATGATTGAAAGAAAATGCAATTTTAAAATTTAAGATGGCAGTTACGCCATCTGGTGGTAATTTTTAGAACTTGAAAATATTTTCCAGCGATTCTTCATTACCGATTTACCCAATAATTTTTTTACCCCTAAGTCATACCACGAACGGTTCCCGAGATATGGCCGAGGAACAGTCTTATTGGGTCACCCGGTACTGGCTCGTACTGGTTATCGTGCAGTACTGGCTATCTTCACGCACGCAGAATATGGGCAAAGCATATGGGTGCAAGAGGGACTTCTTGTGTTGACGTTTCAAACGATTTAGGAACAAAACTTTCTAATAAAAGAACAAAACATCAGCAGAAAACCGACACAATATTCTTGCTTTAGAGTAGGTAGTTGTAAAATATCAAGTTACGCTTAGAACAAACCATGCCATATTTCGCCAATTAATACTAACACGGATAACGACAGTCCCGTTGCAAGGATCGAAAACGCAAAGAAAAAGTGTTCCAATGACAAAGGTGACGTCACGTCTTCATTCAACAAGGTCACCAGGGGAAAATTATGTTGTGAATGTCACCGTGTAGTTTAGTAATGATTCCCGATTCCTTCGCACTTGTTACGGCAAAGTCAACAGAATTCATAAAGTAATGCTCATTAAACATGAAGAATGCAAGCTGACATGCCTTTGTGTAACTGTCTGCTTTGACGGTCTTGTAGTGAATATCATCAGAAAAATTATGTCCCAAAGGACGTAGCATTTGGTATGGAATGAATAATGTGCAATTTTTGTACCTTACAATATCGGCCAAAACCTTCGCTAGTTTGGCTTCACCTTCGATATGGTGTATCATTTTTGACCGTATTTTATTGATTATTCCCTCATTGTCTGCGTCGACCTGCATATATTCATTGAGAAACGCGTTATCACTAAAAATGGGAAGATTAGATTCCAAAATATCCTCTATCGAAGTGATACCATGTTCATACTGAGGCACTGTCAAAAAATGTATCAAATTTTGCACTGAAAGCTGTTTGCATCACAACGGAGTAAAATATAAAGGACAGTACAACGCATTTAATAGATCTGTGCATCGGAATTGAATGAGCACTTCCCCACAGTGTTATCGATAATACCTCCATAAAAATCTTAGAATATCTCTCAAAAGTGTAGTTCAATTTCAAGACTTTAGCTAGCACTGACCAAGAGATCCATACTAAAAATATTCCACTAACAAGCATATACCATACCTCTACATGGAATACTGTGAGTATTCTTTTTAGAGGTGAGATGAGTGGAGGAACATGAACGACCCACACTAAGTAATAGGAGAGGATGGGTTCACTGTATCTCCAAAATGGCACATTGCGTTTAAAAGAAAAATATAAAGTTGTTTCCGAACTGATATTTTCGCGTATAAGGTTCGTATTAAGCCCTTCCTTGAACAGCTGAACGTACAACTCCCCTACGTCGTTTATGTAACGGCAGCCCGGGCAGTCATCGTCATATTTTCCTGATAACTGATAACTTCCGGTGTAGCATCCCCGGTAATTTGTGATTATGTTGGAATACCTTTTAATTTCCGCTAAAGCATGACATTGTTGCAAATGTAGTACTTTCGCTTCTCTTCCACATTCGTTTTCGGAATCAAGGTAAGGGTGACTCTGATAAGCAGTCAAATTTGAAAAGGCTTCATTGTATTGAAGTACCGCGGTGTTAACAAAATATCGTTGCCAAAGTAGTTTAAAGATTGAGGAAATTCGCTTTGATTTCGTTACCACCAGTACCCAACCCTTTGTGTAGTCACTCATCCAGGGCCTAAGGCGTTCTTGTGCGGGTCTTACCGTTAGCGACATCAACGAGTGATTGAAAGATTTTTCATTGTCCGCGTAGATTATGTAATGACCCCGATATACAGAATGAAATCGACTCATGGGTTTATCTTGATTGATGTCAATTGTCACCATTGGATTTTCGAGTACTATCTTAAACTCCTTATCATCATCTGCAACTATGTACACCGTACTGTTTTTACCGAAGAGACGTTTACCTAATTCACGTATGCAACTCTCCAGAGGTTCCAGGTTATCAACCGAAATAGCAAGAGTAGATCCACAGTAACAGAAGTAGAAAAATAATTGAAATAATTCCATTATACTTTATTACGCATTCGTTTTTTTATACTTTAGTTAGGTACACTGGTACACATTCGCTTCAGATAATGACGTCTACATACTCATGGTAATCAATGGACTGTTACACCCTATCAGTTGGAGACACACAACAAATAAGTAACAAATGACACAACGTATATTATTACCATAATTGTATACTCACATTCATTATTTATTTATGCATTGAAATCTCTGCTATTACCTAATTCCTGTTTTCTATATACAATGTACGAAGTAACCATAAATTACGCGCGTAATCAAAATGTAAAATGTAGTGCCATGTTTCTGACCTCTTGATAATTTGACATATTAGCCCATTTAAATTAGACAAAAATAGGACCATCAGCGGAAAAAATTCTTGGGGCTAAAAAGTTACATGAAAATTACTGTTATGAGATGAACTGCGATGTCTTGAATGTAATAAACTCCTAAAGAGCGTCTAAAAAAGCGGCTTAGCACCTCGGTGTGACCCTAAGGGGTCATTGGAGTTGACCCCATTTTCAATAGGCTTATTACTTGTGGGTTGTGGCATATAAGTCAACTGTGCAAAGTTTGAACCAAATCAGTCCAAGCGTTTGACAGTTATACAGGGAATCAAAATAAAATCATGTTATACTCGAATACATATCTAATTAGGTGGGCTGTTTTTTCTATGACGGCGACCAAAATGTCACTTGACGTTCGCTTATAAAAATCACCGTCTTTGTAAATAAAATGGCTTATGTTGAAAAAGATAATACACTGTCCATTCAATGGTTTGTTGCAAAAGCAGAAGGAAAGTTGGTAGGTGCAAAATTCAAATCCTGTAAAAAAATTCACAGATTTTGCAATCCTTGCAACCATCGGAGGCATTGGAAATAATAACCGTACAACGCCATATGTAAAACACAAATAACCCTTATTCATACGGTATCACGTAAACTTTCTAAATAATAAGCGTCGTAACATGCGTATAATACCATCACGGGCGATGTGCGATAAATTTAGATTCGAATTAACAAAACCCTTGCGCACTGCTAAGTAAGTACCGTATCGACAGTATCCGCGACTTTTCCTGAATCTACCGATTGCATTCCAGTACCGCACAATCATCACTTGATGCGACACCAATTGTCTTCTTTTCTGCTCGACTAACCAGTAACTTCATACCCGTACAAAACATAAGCATTTCCAATGCTAATGTACTCACCTACCATAAAAACATATTCTGCAGCTAAAACAGGCAGTTCCTTTCCTTGTCGCTCTTCATCAAATGACAATCAATTATTACCATTGGAAAATCTATTAATTTTGATTTTTAAAATCAACCTTGGAAGAATAATATCCTCAGATCCTACGTCCTAAGGCAATCAGAACCGTTGCCAATCTAAGGATGATCACGTTGCAACCGTCCGATACTACTAGACAAGGCGCGGAAAGCGGAAAAGATTGTAGAGGGTGTGTTAAAATAAAATCAACCCACTGCTTCGAGCCCACCATCCGCATCTTCTTTCTGCCTGATGATCTTCAAGTGTTGCCTTCTTTGCTTACCGTTGGCGTTACGAAAGTAGCCAGAAAATTTCGCGCAGGGGGAGGACCTATTTGAGTAACTGTAAAGCATTGGTCTGATTTTTTCTAAGATTTGGTCGTGCCAGTGGAAAGTTCAACCGTGGTACTAAGCAATAATGATGCTGCTTGGGAAGCACTAGACCTACATGGAATTATAGGACATTTGATGATTCAGTCAAGCACCAAAACAAACATTTTTAGAAGGGGAACCATCGGGCCCCTCTCTAGGAGGGGAGAGTGAATTACTCCTAAATGTATTAACTTTTGTTCTATCTTCGGTTTAACCACCAAAACACCGTTTCTGTTGCATTAAAGCATTCCGCTTTGAGGGACGTATGCCCGCGAAGGTTTTTATATAGATAAATCGGTGTGAAGTTCGAATGGTGCGCGAGATGCGGTGGAAACCGAGCATACGTTCCATCTAAGAAACCGTTGACTGATCTGATGTGGTTCACCGGGGGCGTGAGGAAAGCCGAAACCGAGCCCTTGTTCCATCCAAGAAAACGCGGAACGAAGTTTGCCGAGTCTGCTAGTAATTTATATTTCTTCATCAAAATTGATATAGTCATCTTCATTTGACCTAACTATATAAGAGAGATTATCAGTGTTATTAATAATTAATTGTACTTCATGAAAATACTTAGGTACATATTATAATCCGTGCAGGACTGTTTGCAATTCTTGCACAAAAAAGCATATTTTAAATTTAAGGATTTACATTCCAACGATATACAAAAGAATCAACTCGAAGTATGCTCAACTAAAGTATTTTTGTTATAATTCCTCCTCCCAATGTCTGTTTTGGTACAAGAGTGATCTGTTTCAAACCGTTTTTTAAATTTATTAGTTCCAATTTAGATTATTTATGAGAAAAATTAGCAACATTCTGCAGTATGGAGAAGTGCATATTTACCCTTACAACTTGGGTTTTAGCAGCCAACATAAGTACGAAGTAATTGTCTTTAACGTTTTTACTAGTTGCCGTTTTATTTATAATGTTACTAGCCCCCCGTATAAAAAAAATGAGGTGCACAACTATGATTAATAAACTGGTTTTCTTAACGCAACTATCCACTTCAAACATAGCACAACGAAATGTTTTGCACCTTGGATGCGAGCACTTTAATCCGATCGTGCGACGACTCGCAAATATTCACGTATGTATTTAGGAAGTAACGTATTGGCATTGTATCTTCAATTGAACATAAATCCGCCTTCCATTAGTTTTCACTACACGAAGAAGCTTCCTTGTTGCATAAAAAAACGCCTCTTGCTCGTGTTCGAAAGGGCAGCTCCCACTGAATGTATAAAGTAATCACGACAATCAATTCGTCTCTGGCTGCGCGGCTAACGGTTTTCTTATATACAGCGATCTCAAAAAAAAGCGTACAGCACTCACAAGACTCACCTTGAAAGCTTGGCAAAGAACTTTTACGCGATCTAGAAATTTCCGCGCTCAAGTTACGTAGGTTTACCCCGATGGTTCGGCTAAAAATTCAATATGCCTTCCAAAAAATGCAGCGTTCGATCTGAATAGATCCTCTTCGAAGGTTTGAGTAAGAATACCGCACTCCCACCCGATGTTTACTTAAGTACTCAGTACGCAAACCAAGCGTTCACACTATTTTTTATCTGCTTGAACACTAATTTCTTATCCTAACGCGCTTTATTTTCTCGTATATTAGTTCTGTTCTCTTTCATTATGAAGCGGTACACGTGTAAAAATTCTTGTGTTGGATGCGGTAGTTCTAGCGTTTATATGAAACACTTTTTTTGTAAGACAATAGCTCTTAATTTTTCGTATCTACTTTGTTGATCCTATTACCATGGTTACCACCTACGCCAGCCCTGAGACACTAAACTAAAATATTAATAAAAGAGTAATTCGGATAAAATAAGCTTCAGTGTTATAAAAAATCTTGAAGATACCACTGTGTTTTGTGGTTTAAAGTGCGTAGCGCTACGGCAAGGTTGTCGCCTTTAGATTATGTAGACCCGGGTTCAAGCCCCCCCCCCCCGCCCCGAGCGCTTGCTTTTTTTACATAATAGATCATGGCAAAAAGAAGGTAGCGAAGGATTGTGAGTGAGGAAGAAGTATCCATTTTTGTCGGCACTCGAAAATTGCACCTTTCGAATTTTTTAGCGCATTTTTTAAGAATGACAATTCAACTCATGTATAAAAAATCGCATAAGCCGCAGTGCAATAAATTGTCACTTTGACAGCGGCAAAAGTTACCTGCAACTTTTCCAGCGACAAATGCACTAGTGATTTTTTCACTTATTAATTTTCGAACCAATTATCGCATTATCCTTTCCCATGGGACTGGTTTGACATCTGTCCATAATTGACTAGTTTGGTGAATTTCTTGTTCGTTAAATTGTCCTGCCGAATTACACTCGAGGTTTGTATTTAAACCGAGTAAATTTGGGTTGTTGCAATTCAAATCTGTTTCCTTTTAGCAATTGAACTCGAAAAACTGTCAACCTAAAAATGCTCCACCTGCGGTGTCGCATTTTTATTAGTTGACAGTTTTTCTCGTCTAATTGCTAGGCAACAGATTTTCATTACCTAAACAACCCAAATTTACTCGGTAAAATACAAACCTCTTGTGCAATTATAAGTGAAAAAAATAGCTATTGTTCGCGCTTTGTCCGTCCGGACCCACTTCTACCGTTTTGAACTACTTTTAGGGGAATGGTCCTAGAGTCCTGGAATTCTTTGCAGTAGGTAGCTTATACCTTGAAGGTGTGCCAGACGGCCATCAAATTTCGCTGTCTAAAAGGGCCCCCCCCCCCACGAATTATTTCCTGAGATGCTGTTTTTGAAAGTAAAACGTGCATTAACTTTTACATACGACAACCAAAAGGTCTCAGATCTTTCTTACGCATGCCTTTAGTGGTGCCAAGTTAAACTTTAGAAAATGGGATGGGGGGGGGGGGGTAAACACATATCCTTCATGGTATTCTAATGAAAGGTCTCATCGAAATAAATTATTTTGTGCAAACTATAACTTTCCCGTGCGACTCTTTTCGAGACCAGTGAGCGACGTGGCCTAAGGAGGGGGGTGGAAGGGTTAAAAATTAATGCTATCTCATTGTATTCTAATTAAAGGTCTCAACGAAAGGAATTAATTTAGACTAACCATAGTCTTCCTCCTCGATCTCTTGTCGTGATGGGTTATAATTCCTTATATCTTAAGAGTGAATTGTCAAAGGAAAGTACCTACAAAGGGCGATTGGGACGTTTGGAAGAAATATAACCATTGGGCATTTAAATAAAATTTGATACATAGCCACTTGGAATAAAACCAAATTTAACGCCAGTTTCAAAATTTCGTTTTGCGCATGCGCAGTGCCAACTTTCTTATTTATGGAGGGATTTAAATGAAATTTGATACATAGCCACTTGGAATAAAAGCAAATGTAGCGCCACTTTCCAAATTTGGTTTTGTGTAGGATGTGCAGTGCCAACTTTCCTATTTATGGAAGAAATTTCGTAGGGACGTTTAAAAAAAAATGCGCTTTACCTGCACAAGGGTTGTGCACAATTTGTACTTTTACGATTTTTAAGACATGAAGATGGCAAATTGCCGAAATGCGTCGCTTACGTTGGTCGTCCCAACTTTTCGTCTTTATTAAATAACATTTTATAGGGTAGGTTTATGTAGGGTTTTCTTACACAAAAACATCTCAGCATACGTGTAATAATTAATCAATAGTAAATAGTAGATCTAATAACAAATATTCAAATAATGGACAAAATAAGCCAAATCTTCTCTATGTATTGTTGTTGTGTGTTGTTTCTTACTACTTTTATTTGTGTCTACACAGTCTACTGCAACTAAGTGCCATGTTCTGACGTTTCTGCAAATCCACCACGTAAATAACTACAACACTGGAAACGTCCTCAGTGTTTTTTTCCTGAAAACTATTTGCAAGTTGAGTCAGCTGTAAAGGCTTAGGATTTCCTTTGGTGCCATATTTCGCCAATGAATACTAGCCCGGAGAACGAAAACCCTATTGCAAGAATGGAAAACGCACAGAAAAAGTGTTCCAATGATAAAGGTGATGTGCTGTCTTCAGTCATCAAGGTCACAACGGGATCATGTTTCTTGTAAATTTCACCGTGTAGTTTGTTAATGATTCCCGATTCTTTCACTCTTGATATGACAAAGTCAACAGAATTCATAAAGTAATGCTCACTATACATATAGAATGCTAAATGCACTGAATTTGTGTAACCATCTGCTTTAAAAGTTTTGTAGTGTACACCCTCAGTAAAATTATGCCCCAATGCACGTACTATTTTGTACGGATAGAATAATGTACAATTTTTGTACTTTACAATATCGGACAAAACCTTCACCAGTTTATCTTCACTATCGATATGGCGGATCATTTTCGATCGTACTTTATTGATTATTTCCTCATTATCTGCATACGCATGCACCAATCCATGCAAAAGCCCTTTATCACAAAAAATGGGAAGGTTAGATTCCGAAATATCCTCTATCGAAGAAATACCACGTTCATACTGAGGCACTGTTAAAAAATGTATCAAATTTGCACTGAAAGCTGTTTGCATCACAACGGAGTAAAATATAAAGGACAACACAATGCATTTAACAGATCTGTGAATGGGAATTGAATGAACACTTCCCCACAGTGTTATCGATAGTACCTCCATCAAAATGTTAGAATATCTCTCAAAATTGTAGTTGAATTTCAACAATTTAGCTAGCAGTGACCAACAGAGCCATACTAAAAGTATTCCACTAAGGATCATGTACCATACCTCTACATGGAATACTGTGAATATTCTTTTTAGAGGTGAGATGAGTGGAGGAACATGAACGACCCACACTAAGGAATAGGAGATGATTGGTTCACTGTACCTTAGAAATGATATACGTTTAGTTGGAAAGAAAAACATAGAGTAGCTAAACTGAAATTTTCTTGTCTAATTTTCGCATTAAGTCCATCCTTAAAGAGTTGAACGTACAAACCTGCAATGTCGTGCATGTACCGGCAGCCCGGGCAGCCATCCCCATAATCTCTTGTTGATTGATAATTTCCCGTGTAACATCCCCTGTAATTCGTGATTATGTTGGAATGTTTTTTTATTTCCGCCACAGCACTGCATTGTCGCGAATGTAGCACTTTCGCTACTCTTCCACAATCGTTTCCAGAATCAAAGTAGGGGTGACTCTGATAAACAGTCAAGTTTGAAAAGGTTTCGTTATACCAAAGTACAGCGGTGTTAACAAAATATCGTTGCCAAAGCAGTTTAAAGATTGAGGAAATTCGCTTTGATTTCGTTATCACCAGTACCCAACCCTTTGTGTAGTCACTCATCCGTTAGAGACATCAAGGAGTGATTCAAAGATTGTTCATTGTCCGCGTAGATTATGTAATGACCCCGATATACAGAATGAAATGGGGTCATGGGTTTATCTTGATTAATGTCAATTGTCACCATTGGATTTTCGAGTACTATCTTAAACTCCTTATCATCATCTTCAACTATGTACACCGTACTGTTTTTGCCGAAGAGACGTTTACTTAATTCACATATGCAGCTCTCTAGAGGTTCCAGGTTATCAACCGAAATAGCAAGAGTAGATCCACAGTAACAGAAGTAGAAAAATAATTGAAATAATTCGATTATACTTTATTACGCATTCGTTTTTTTATACTTTAGTTAGGTACACATTCGCTTCAGACATTTACATACTCATAGTAATCAATGGACTGTGTACCATTCTACCAGTCGAGACACACAAAGCAATAAATCAATATAGGTATAGGTAAAAAAAATGTGATATAAGGTATATTATTACCATAATTGTCGTACTCACATCCATTATTTATTTATGTATTACACCAGTTCAACCCCATCTGAAATCTGTGCTATTACCTACCTACTTCTTGTTTTTCTAAATGCAACTAAGAATGTAGTGCGATGTTTTATACAAATGTCTAACTGTTGAGTGTCATGCTTTAGTAAAGTATTGTGATAGGGGTTCTTTCTACCATTCGGCATATTAGCCTATTTAAGATAGACAAAAATAGGACGATCGGCGGTGAAATTTCTTCTTCTTTCTTAAGTAGATTGATTCATTTTATCTCTCATTGTATTTTAATTAAAGGTCTCAACGAAAGGAAACGTGTTCTACCAGATACTGTCATTCTTTCTGTCCTCTTATCAAAGTACGGGGAGGATGAGAAGGGGGGGGGGAGTGGAACTAGTTTTATTCTTCATGGTACACTAATGAAAAGTTTCAACGAAAGGAATTAATTTCTGCCAACCATAGCCCTCCTCCTCGACCTCTTATCGTGATTGGGTATATTATTCAGGGTACTCACAAAAGGTGATTGAGACGTCTGCAAGAAATATATCCATTGGTGATGTCAAAACAAAAGCTATTTCTTTTAACAAAATGCGCTTTATCTGCACAAGAGTTGGGCACANTGCTTTTTTTGAAAGTAAATGGTGCATAACTCTTACATACGACAACCAATTGGTCTCAGATTTTGCATACGCATCCCTTAGTGGTACCAAGTTAAACTTTAGAAAATGGGGGGGGGGGGAAATCACATGTTCTACTCTTCATGGCATTCTAATGAAAGATCTAATCGAAATAAATTGGTTTGTACAAACGATAACTTTCTCGTGCGACTCTTTTTCGAGATCAGTGAGCGAGGGGGTGGGGTTGGGGGGGGGGGGTTAAACTCACTCACAAAGAGCGATTGAGACGTCTGCAACAAATATATGCATTGGTGATGGCAAAACAAAAGCTATTGAGGTTAAAAAAATGCGCTTAATAGGCACAAGAGTTGTGCACAATTTATACTTGTTTATATATGGGAAGGGATAACAGAAAATGACCCTCTCATGCTTCCTAGCGATGGTTATAGAACCGGCAACACTGTAACGTTTTGACTCTTATTTGCTTGAACAATCATTTCTTATCCTAACGCGCTTTATTTTCCCGTATATTAGTTCTGTTCTCTTTCATTATGAAGCGGTACACGTATAAAATCTCCTATACCGGCAATTTTGTAAATTTAACAGAAAATTTTTAAAGCCCAAAGCGACCACCTGCTACTTAGCGCAAAAAAGGTGTTCAATGAAAATAAAATTTTGTACCTTTATCACTTTTGAACTTTTTAACATGCTTTGGCGATAAGGTTATTATAGGAAACCTGTTTCTGTACCTGATTCATGTGCTGGATGCGGTAGTTCTAGCGTTGATATGAAACACGCTTTTTGTGTAAACAATAGCTCTTAATTTTTCGCATCTAACTTTGTTGATCCTATTACCATGGTTACCATGGTTACCACCTACCCCAGCTCTGAGGCACATTTTCTCTTACGCTAACATATTAATAAAAGAGTAATTCGGATAAAATAAGCTTCAGTGTTATAAAAAATCTTGAAGATACCACTGTGTTTTGTAGTTTAGAGTACGTAGCGCAACGGCAAGGTTGTCGCCTTTAGATTATGTAGACCCGGGTTCAAGTCCCCCGAGCGCGCGCTATTTTCCATAATAGATCACGGCAACAAGAAGGTCGCGAGTCACTTCTGTCGGCACTCGAAAAATGCAACTTCCGAATTTTTTAATTATTTCTTTTACGATTTTTAAGACATTGAAGATGGCAAATTGCCGTAATGGGTCGCTTACGTTAGTCGTCCCAACTTTTCGTCTTTATTAAATTAAATAACATTTTATAGAGTAGGTTTATGTAGGATTTTCTTACACAAAAAACTTCTCAGCATACGTGTAATAAATAGTAAATAGTAGATCTAATAACAAATATTCAAATAATGGACAAAATAAGCCACATCTGTTGTTGTGTTTCTTACTACTTTTATTTGTGTCTTGCAACTAAGTCCCATCTTCTCACGTTCCTGCAAACCCACCACGTAAATAACTACAACACTGGAACCGTCCGCAGTGTTTTTTTTCCTGAAAAATCACTTCCATATTCTAACGAAGCTATTTGCAAGTTGAGTTAGCTGTAAAGGCTTAGGATTTCCTTTGGTGCAATATTTCGCCAATGAATACTAGCACGGAGAACGAAAACCCTACTGCAAGAATGGAAAACGCACAGAAAAAGTGTTCCAATGATAAAGGTGATGTGCTGTCTTCATTCGTCAAGGTCACAACGGGATAATGTTTATTGTAAATTTCAGCGTGTAGTTTATTAATGATTCCCGATTCTTTCACTCTTGGTATGATAAAGTCAACAGAATTCATAAAGTAATGCTCATTATACACATAGAATGCTAAATGCACTGAATTCAACCCCATCTGAAATCTGTGCTATTACCTACCTACTTCTTGTTTTTCTAAATGCAACTAAGAATGTAGTGCGATGTTTTATACAAATGTCTAACTGTTGAGTGTCATGCTTTAGTAAAGTATTGTGATAGGGGTTCTTTCTACCATTCGGCATATTAGCCTATTTAAGATAGACAAAAATAGGACGATCGGCGGTGAAATTTCTTCTTCTTTCTTAAGTAGATTGATTCATTTTATCTCTCATTGTATTTTAATTAAAGGTCTCAACGAAAGGAAACGTGTTCTACCAGATACTGTCATTCTTTCTGTCCTCTTATCAAAGTACGGGGAGGATGAGAAGGGGGGGGGGAGTGGAACTAGTTTTATTCTTCATGGTACACTAATGAAAAGTTTCAACGAAAGGAATTAATTTCTGCCAACCATAGCCCTCCTCCTCGACCTCTTATCGTGATTGGGTATATTATTCAGGGTACTCACAAAAGGTGATTGAGACGTCTGCAAGAAATATATCCATTGGTGATGTCAAAACAAAAGCTATTTCTTTTAACAAAATGCGCTTTATCTGCACAAGAGTTGGGCACAGTGTATACTTTTTTTTTCTATTGTGAACAGCTTTTCAAGTGCATTTTTTGGTAGTTCTATATTGCCACCACCGAATGAAGGTTGTGAATTGTCGCAGAGGTTTATGGCATGTACCTTAATTTGAAAAATGATGGAGCTCAGTCCCAGAGATTCAGAACGTCAATTTGTGCCGTTCATTTCTACTCCTGTATTAACGAAGATTACCAGAACCCGCAACACTGTAACGTTTCGACATTTATCTGATTGAACACTTGTCCTTATCTTACCGCGTTTTATTTTCTCCAATATTACTAAAAAAAGAGGCCTAAAGCGACCACCTCTGTTACAAAAGTTCCTAATCTTCAGCATAGATCTTATCTAACAAATTGCGCTTTATTTGAAACCCTTTTTGGCGGCCGTCTTTTGTATGGCGCCGTAAGAGATGTAATCAAAAGGCACCCTTTATGTCCGCTAATATACATAGTGTCATTTCATTTGGTATTAGCGTATTTTAAAGCTTACGCCTTAAACTACAGTGAAGGGGTGTGTATGTCTATTTGCATTTTTGATATGTGGGCTACTCTAGGTGAAGTGGCTGGTTCGAAGCTGAGGAATTGCACTCTCAATGCGTTTAAAACGACACTATTCAAATTAATTAATTAGGCGCCCTTCAGAATAGATTTTGTCATTTAAAAATAGACATAAGGGAAATCAATACACGTAAATCCCTATAGCTACCTCTTAATAAATAGCACTTATAGTAATTATGGCGTCTCACTAAGTATGTTTACATAGCATCATGGAAGAGAATACGTATGTAAGCAGCCATACAGACAGTGCCGCATTGTGGGTAGGATACCCATTACATCAACGACTTGTATTGACCAATTACTAAAAAAATGTTTCGGTAGATATTTGTAACAGTTTGTCTAAGCCGCGATGTTTTACCAACAAGGTAGACAGTCGGTAAAACGGGTGGTTCAAATGGGAAAGGACATTGAATAAAAACTAAGAAAGACGAGAACATATAAAATACACTACACACACATAAGCAGGCGATGTCAGGGAAACCTTCTTCGGGACAAAAACCCCGGCATCACCCACACAAATACACGAACGAAATCAACAAAGGCAAAATTGTGTAACAATAAAGATCAGGTTACGAATTTCAAGATTCTAGGAACCTCGTATTTTTCCAAAAATATCAACGGGAATCGTTCCAGCTGGTTGTTGAACGTCCCAAGGGCGATAAACTCGTCTCAACTTCTCTTCTTTATTAAATAACGTTAGGAGGTCGAGGTACTTTAGTTAAGGTTTTCTTACACCACCTTGTAATAGAAAAGTAAATAAATAATAGATCTAAAAACAAAGAACCAGTAATAGACCAATTAATAAACCACATCATGTTCCCTACGTATTGTTGTTTCTTAGTCTATTTAAGAAATTCTGACTGCTTTGCTGAGCGTGTGCAGTTTACAGTCTGCTGTTAATACTTTGAGGGTTTCTCTGCAGCGACTGCAATTGAATCCCATTTTAAGTCTAACGTTCCGTCAAACCACCTACGTAAATAACTACGACATAGAAAACGAGTTTAGTAGATATTTTTCCTGAAAGATACACTTCTATGATAAATACAATAAAAACTGGTGCGTAAACAGAGCACAAAATTTCACATTGTTTTTAAAACAGACCACCACACTTTTAGGGTTTATAGAACAAAATAAATCGGGTTTATGAAAAACAATGCGATCATAGTTTCACCAAACCACTTGCAAGTTGAGTCAGTTTACTGACTTACGATTTTCTTTGGAGCAATATTTCGCCAATGAGTACTAGCACGGAGAGCGACAGTCCTATTGCAAGGGTGGAAAACGCGCAGAAAAAGTGTTCCAATGACAAAGGCGATGTCCCGCCTTCATTCATCACGGTCACCAGGGGAAAATGTTTTTTGTGAATTTCGCCGTATAGTTTAGTAGTGATTCCCGATTCCTTACCTCTTGTTATGGCAAAGTCAACAGAATGCATAAAGTAATTCTCAGAATGCATATAGAATGCTAAATGCAGTGTATTTGTGTACATATCTGCTTTGATGGTTTTGTAGTGTATATCCTCAGTAAATTGATGTCCCAATAGACGTAGTATTTGGTACGGATAGAATAATGTGCAATTTTTGTACTTCGCAATATCGGACAAAACCTTTTCGAGTTCCTCTTCACTATCGATATGATGTATCATTTTCGAGCGTACTTTATTGATTATTGCCTCATTGTCTGCATCGACCTGCATACAATTTTTGAGAAACGCGTTATCACTAAAAATGGGAAGATTAGATTCCGTAATATCCTCTATCGAAGAAATACCACGTTCATACTGAGGCACTGTTAAAAAATGTATCAAATTTGCACTGAAAGCTGTTTGCATCACAACGGAGTAAAATATAAAGGACAGTACAATGCATTTAACAGATCTGTGCATGGGAATTGCATGAGCACTTCCCCACAGAGTTATCGATAATACCTCCATCAAAATGTTAGTATATCTCTCAAAATTGTAATTCGGTTGCAAGAATTTAGCTAGCAATGACCAAGAGATCCATGCTAACAGTATTCCACTAATGAGCATATACCACACCTCTACATGGAATACTGTGAATATTCTTTTTAAAGGTGAGATGAGTGGAGGAACATGAACGATCCACGCTAACGAATAGGAGATGATTGGTTCACTGTACCTTAGAAATGTGTAGTTTAGTTTTACAGAAAAACATAAACTAACTAAACTGATATTTTCTTGTCTGATTTTCGCATTAAGTCCTTCCTTGAAGAGTTGAACGTACAAATCGAAAATGTCGTGCATGTACAGGCAGCCGGGGCAGCCATCTTCATAACCTCTTGCTGACCAATAACTACCCGCGTAACATCCCCGGTAATTTGTGACTATGTTGGAATGCTTTCTTATTTCCGCCAAAGCATTACATTGTCGCGAATGTAGCACTTTCACTTCTGTTCCACATTCGTTTTCAGAATCAAGGTAAGGGTGACTCTGATAAGTAGTCAAGTTTGAAAAGGCTTCATTGTACCAAAGTACTGCGGTGTTAACAAAATACCGTTGCCAAAGCAGTTTAAAGATTGCGGAAATTCGCTTTGATTTCGTTATCACCAGTACCCAACACTTAGTGTAATCACTCATCCAGGCACTAAGAGGTTTATCTGGGGGTCTTATCGTTAGTCACATCAACGAGCGATTCAGAGATTCTTCATTGTCCGCGTAGATCATGTAATGACCACGATATACAGAATAGAATGGACTTATGGGTTGATTAATGTCAATTGTCACCATTGGATTTTCGAGTACTATCTTAAACTCCTTATCATCATCTGCAATTATGTACACCGTACTGTTTTTGCCGAAGAGATGTTTAGCTAATTGAGATATGCAGCTTTCCAGAGGTTCCAAATTATCAACCGAAAAGGCAAGAGTAGATCCACAGTAACAGAAGCAGAGAAATGCTTGAAATAATTCCATTTGTTATACTATTTACACATTAGCTTCAAATAATATCCTTTACGTACTCATGGTAAACAATGGACTATTATACACCCTATCAGTCGAGATAGACAAAGTAATACATCAAGATAGGTACTTATAGGTAAAAAATGTGACAGTAGGTATATTATTACCACAATCGTTGTACTCGCCTTCATTAATTCAACCCTATCTGAAATCTCTGTTATTACCTACTTCTTGTTTTTCTAAATACAATGTACGATGAAGGTATCTATGAATCTACTGTCATAACTTATGAGCGTCATGTCTTAATAAGCTATTGCGATAGATGTTATCTCTACCATTTGGCATATTAGCCCATTTAAGTTAGACAAAAATATGATGATCGGCGCAAATAGTATATTAAGATACAAGACGTGTATAATCAAGTCTTTAAAGCACGCGCAACGAGTTTAATGGCACGACGCGAAGCGGAGTGCCTTTAACGTTGCAAGTGCCTTAAAGACCAATTATAGTGTATCTTATAGTATTTTTTATTATAAGTACCTACAGTATATAGTCCAGGGAATAGAGGGTTTTAACTTGCAAAATGAGAAGTAGTTTCGATTTATTTTGCATGTCATAGACAGTCATCTGGTGGTTAAGAATCTAAGTTATCGATCTCCCGCCCCTTGTGCTTCGCCCGTACCACCCCCAAAACCCTGAAATTTGGTTGGTTTTTTAGTTTTTCAATCATATCTTTTTAATGGTTCGCTTTAGAAAAAAATATTCTTACCAGTAATTGTAGACTATAAAATTCTACACAACTTTTATATACACTACTTTTTTGTGAAATGTTTATTAAAAAAGATATAGAGCTTGAGATTTGGTTATATTTTTAAAAATTCTGAAATTTCTATTTAGACGTTTTAACCAAATCTTATACTTTATCTCTGTAATTAAGAGTTTTATGAGAAAATATCTTGAATTTATCGTGGTATAAATCCCCCTACCCTGCACCCTTACCAAAGGTGATGCATAATAATGAAACTTGCAACCCTTGTTAGTGGGGATATTTGAATCACTGTGAGATTGTAGTGCTTTCTAATATATGATTGAAATTAAAAAATTGTCTCACTTCAGTTCAGCTTCACCCACCCCCCCCCCCCCCTCCGTGGTAAGAATAGATATTTAAATGCTCCTGTGGCAATTGATAAGTTAGTAGCTATTACATATATTTTCTAACCCTTTTTAAATTAATACCTACCGCCGCGGGGGGGGGGGGAGAAGCTGAACTGAAGTGAGACAATTTTTTAATTTCAATCGTATATTAGAAAGCGCTACAATTTCTGATAACAATATTTTTTTGTAAAGTAAACCTACAAACAGATGTGATTGAAAAACTAAAAAACCAACAAAATTTCTTTGGCTTTAAGAGTGGTACGAGGGAAGCACAAGGGGTGGGAGGTCGAAAATTTGGATTCTTAACCACCAGATATTCTTCCATGACATGCAAAAAAAAATTGCAACTACTTCTCGTTTTGCAGGAAATGGTCCATTTTCAGTCTCTATTTCCCGGACTAATTTTCAACTTTTTTCAATATTGACATTATACTCGAACACATTTCTAATTAAGTGGGCTGATTATTTGGCATTCCATGATTGCCATGGAAATGTCACTTGATGTTCGCGTATAATAAAAATCATCGCTTTTGTAAATAAAATGACTTCGGTTGAAGAAGACAATACACCGTCTGTTTAGTGGCTTATTGCTGCAGCAGAAGAACCTGTAAAATCCAAATGCAAAGGCCTATTATAAAGAATATATGAAAAACTGTTGGCGTGGATTGATAGGGAGCGTCTTTCAAACAAGGTCTTAAATGCATCATGCTGTCATATATGAAGGAAATGTCAAAGGTAGGTATTTAAATCTTCTATTCTTCGGTGCATTCATTCAAAACTTCAATCAAGATTGCGATTAGAAAGTGGAACAGATTTGGCAGCATAATATCTACTCTAAACCACGTGCGTTTGTGAAAAGATACGAGCCAACGACACCTTTTTCATTTGCAAAAAGCGATCCGAGAGGATATATTATTTCAATCTCAAATTACAAATATAGTTTCATATGTCATATTTGAAGTAACGTTACTTAGCAACCTTTAATGCTCGGCATGTTTTAATCGCCTTTTTACGCATAGCACACTCAGGTGTGTTTTAAATAGCGATTCTGATGCAGGTATAATAAAAACGTTTATTTACATAACCCTAACTACGAGTATTAATGTTCACAGAAAGTAACACTATAAACAATAAACTAAATAGCACATTAATCGGCTTACAACAGAAGGTATGAGCAAAAATGCTTTAAGTAGAGATGGGCGATTTCAAAATTCAAGCTACGAGTACCGTTGGCGTAAATAGAAACACCGCTGTACCATTTGAAGAGACGTTAGCCTTTAAAAACAATGCATTCTGTAGGGTTTTGCAAGTTCATTGTAGATGTAGAGGCCTTGGGTTTTGCCTTCAGCGAGCACACATGTATGCTGTGTTAAATTTCAAATTTTTCGTGTAAATAAAAGTAAAATGTAATGTAAGTAGTTTTAATTGTAATTATTCACTTTATTGTAAATTATGTTGCTTCAGCTGCTTTGTAACTGAGGGGTCGGTAATTCTAGAAGTTTGTTGTAATTTGTAAGTTTCGCTGTATGTTTTATGACTAATGTCCGTTTGCACCGACAAATTTAAGCGGCGCTTAGCTTAAGCGTAGCTTAAAATCCATGGCAACCATTGTCTCAATAATCGTTGCCATGGATTTTAACCTACGCTCCTTAAGTTAAGCTCCACTTAAATTTGTCGATGCAAACGGCCATTAATGATTTATCTTAGCATTTGACCATTTGTTAATTTTCATTTGATGTTTAAATTCAATTAGACATACTAGAAACTTCAATCTTTTGAATCTTTGAACGTACCGAAGAGCTTCCGGATCCAGGGCCTTAGATACAATCTGGATTGGAGGAGGTCCGGCTAATTAGCGATGGATTTCATATACTATGTATCCTACTTTGGTTGAGCCTGCAGTGTATCTCTGCTGTTTTTAAAGATAGAGACTTCGGTTTACGCGGTCCTGTGCCACATTTTTGTGACTTTTATTCAGAGACCCGGACCCAAATGAAATATCGGTTCCTGTTCTGTTTATATTTAAGCGAAAATATTTATAACGGTTCCGGTCCGGTTTCGGTTCTAAAAAAAAATAATGGTTCGGTTTTGCGCATTTTTTTCGGTCCATAACGGTTATTTGCGGTTCTAGTCTTTTAGAAAGTATGGCATTCAAAAAATTCATTATAAAAACGTGATTTGTTAATAATAAGTGTGAAAAAGAAGTCATGAATACCAAAACGTGACGTATCGTCAGTGTAGTTAATTTATAACGACAAGGGGACTAAAGGAGGAAGAGGGAAATATGTATTTAAACTTAATTTATTACTAAAAAACAGAAAAAATACACAAAAAGTAAGAAAAATGCGTATTGTTTTTTATTTTTATTTTCTAAAACCTCGCCCCTCCTTTTATTATATACATTTACAGTAGTTGCTAAATTAGAGCCACCGCCACCCGTAATACCTTCAATTTCGACACCTTATTAAAAATTTATAATCCACCGATGGTAATCATAGAGTAATATTTTATCAATTTTCAGGACATGGTTGCCGGCGCGTCCTTCAACTTCCAATAACCTGTTAAGAACCTTAAAGAATCGAAAAGAACCGAATAAAGTAGTCTGGGTTCCGGTTCTCAATACGTTTTCATTTCTGAAGGAATAACGGTTTCGGTTCGGTTTTCGGTCCAGAAAAAATACCGGTTTCGGTCCGGTTTTCGGTCCGGTGCGGGTCCGGGGGTTAGTTTTTGTCTTCAAATGCTCCATTCACAGCCTCATTGCTTCACCCACAATCCACAATAATGGATCCCATCCTCGTTAAAACATCCCTACCCAAACACAAGAAAAAAATTTCCTCATCTAAAGCCCAACCCAGAATGGTGGATAGGGATAGATGCACAGATAACCCACCCATCAACACAAACGGAAAAGAAGAAAGCTGCAACCTACTGTATGGAAAGATAGAGCGACATAACCCCAAAAATTGACCTCCAGCAAGACTAATGAACGGTAAAAGAAAAGCAAAAAGTCAAATTCGGTTATATAAAATCCAATATCATAGCCACAGTAGTACCCCGGTGTCCAACAGAACCAAAACTGATGGTCTTCCGAGTTCAAAGCGGGGTTTGAGGTCTCGTACGTGCCAAAAACCAGCGGACTTCCCTTGATCATCTGTAAGTTCATAGCTAAGATCGATGTACATACAGTGGAAGGTCCTAAAAATCGTGGTGCCAATTTAGCTATAAAATCTCGGGTTGCGTATAAACGAACTGCCAAGCTCGCACACAAGTGAACACTTGAGCCTTGATCACCTGCCATCGTGTAAAATGTATGACCCAATTAACTGCCAACTCTCCCAGCCTCAGACACCAAACCTGCGCCAGTTGTCTTGTTGAGTCAAGCCGCGCATTTTTGTCTCGCAGCTGTGTTTAATTGGACGAGCCGCGATGACCAATAGCAAGCTCGCTTCGTTGGCACGCTCGCCCGTAACTACGCGCGAAATGACTATGCAAAGCATACGTGGGAGCTAATTTCATTCCCACATTGAATCAACGGCGCCTAGATTTTGGTCGATCCGTGCGCGTCCGGCGTCAAACTACATCCTAATCCTGGCAGCGGAACCAGATCATTAAAGCAAAATTATAAACTTGCTAGGAGCTCGTTAATAATGAGTATTGATTTATTACATATTTATCCTTTACCCTTTATCCTCGAGGCCACAATAGGGTTATCGTACCTCTGGAGTTTATCTCTGTGGTAATAACAGGCGGCCATGAAGCGTAGTCCGCCACACTGCCTCCTCCTTGAATTCGCCCCAGATACAGTAGTGGATAAATTAAGTGGCCTTACGTGTATAGCATCCCAGTGATCAAAAAGGAGGATTATTACCTATTATAATTTTTGTGCTGCCATGATCGCTTTTCGTTGAACTTCGAACTTGAACGCCTGGAGTTCTTTTGTACAAATGTCATGTAATCGTTTTGTTCGTCTGTCTGTCCGTCTGTCTGTTCCTCTTCTAACTCTAGAACGAAAAGAGGTAGCGATGCCAAACCTTCGCCAACCGATTTTTACGAGTTCAAGGATCAGTGCTAATGAATATGAGCCGGAACAAAAGTCTGCTTTCCGAATACGAGCTGAGTGGAAAAAAAGTCCCCTGCTGAAAATCGTATGCGATTCTTCGTATCTTGTTACACTGTTGCCTGACAATTCAAGCAATCTATACCTGTTGAACGCAATGGTATACCATTAAAAACTATAATTTACGTTGAAATTAATCACGAGGTTGATTAAGAGCGACCGATAAAAAATGAATTCCAAACATTTCGGGTTGAGCAATAACTTCTGTTTGATGTATTTACTGGTTGGGTAATAATCTGTTAGTGTCGCTACCTCTTAAATTTAAATGCACCGGTAGCTCAACGTCTACAAGGAGATCTTACAAAACGATTTTCGTCCAACTTTCAACTGGCAAACTGTAACGAATACCTCGATCGGTTGCTGTCTTAGTCATATCAATCAAAGTTCCATGCAAGAATTTGTTATTAAGAATGTAATTAAGTAATAAACAGATTTTGGAAGGTCTTTATGATCATCCACTAAGGTCTGCTGGGAATTAATTAATAATGTCCGGTAGCGGTAGCGAGTTTTTCCCCGTCGACAAAAAGTCGAAGTGGAAATGCAGAATTCCTTAATTGAATTTTAGTGCATGTGACGGAAGTATCTAATTCATAAGAATCGGTAATTTTTTCAGATCGAGATTCCTCTAGCATTCTTGAGAACTCGCTTCTGGTAGATTAACGCGCGCTAATTAAGAATTGTATACATCTGTATTTGAAATCTGTATAATTCTTTTGTTTTAAAGGTCAGGGTAATTAATTTTTATTCGGACAATTAAAAAACAATTAAATTCAACTATCAAATCTGTTGTTGAAGAGGAAAAGAAAACGTTATCTTAAACGCAAGAAAATAATTAAGCTCATCTCGGTACCGTATCTGTGCTTAAACGCGAGATACAAAGTTGTCCGTGCGGTACGTGAAAGTATTCCTTTCCTAGCGAGGAAATTAAGGAAACTTTGGAAATCGATATCCTTGAATTCTTAGCGATTAGAGATCGTGATACAGAGTAAAAGACAAATCCTGAATTAATCTTGTGAGAATGACCCATTTAGTCAAGTGTGGTAGGTGTGATGTAAAAAAGTGGCAACTCGTGTTGAGTGATGTTGCCGTTAAATTTAGCTGCCATCCCTGATTGATTTTGTTGCGTAAAAAGTCCGTCTGAAAATTATCAAACATTTAAAAACAATTACAAAGACATTTGGAAAAAAATTTACTGTATCGGTTACCTACCATGAAAGGAAATGAACGAGAAAAAATCAATAGATCCATATAATAGGTTGGATTCCAAAAAAGGTAATCCAACTGTTACTGTAGAATAAACCTCCTAGGTTTTTTAGTTGAATCTATATCTGGTGTCAAAAACACTACAAAAACAGTTACAGAATAACAGTGAACTACTATCGGAGTAAAATGCGTAGTCCCTACACTTTAAAGTTAAGATCTTAAATTCATTTGTAACGGTAGCTCTAAATTTGCATTTAAATTTTTTTCGAAAGTTCGTTGTGGAGTTGCGTAAGGGTAGAACAATTGCATATGAAAGACATTCAGGGGGCCGATTTCCCAATAAAAGAATTGATTAGTGGAATGGCATTCGTAAACCGTGGTGGAACTGAAGCCCGTCTTGTCTGAATCATTTAATTTCTGTAGAGCACTGTTTTATTCATGGATTCTTGGATCATATTCAGTTATATTGATTATAACTGCGAATTTGGTATGAGTTCAAGCGTGCAAAATGCAAAATTGGCACATTTCAGAAGTACATGAGATTTTATTTATTACCTTAGCTCTTATATAATTAATTGGTAATTAATGATTAAAGATGGCCGTTTGCGTTAATAAGAATCCATTCTGTAGGCGTTCACTAATCAGTAAAAAATTAAGTGTTGAGGGGAAGGGGTGTCATCCCGGAAGAATTTTGGATTCATTCGGCACTGAGCTGCGGAGATATTCACCGTAGAATTTCGAGTAAAAATTTAATTTCGAGGTCAAGGGGCGAGTCCGCATTGTAGTACGTTGGCCAGGAACTCGAGCATGATTCAGTTTTAAGTCATGGGAAAAAATATAGTTTCTTTTTCGTAAAATAGTAGACAATAAAAAAACCACTGCGATTTAGTTCCAAAAATGTTCCATTGCGTTTTCCATTTTTGCAGGAATTTTTTTATATGCGAAGAAAACCACGACTTCTGGGACCATTGTTTTAAGAAAAGTTTTGTTCATTTTTCAATCGTTTTGCGCAAATATCACTTCAGTGTCCGTCGCAATATTACACACGGTGCTCTCAAACCTTATCCACGGCTAGCTCAGTACATACATTTATTTAGTATTCTCTTCGGGTAACAATTGATCGTTTCGATGGTACAATTTACTTTATGCACAATCCTTATAACGTCATCTTGGTGATGAATGCAAAGTTTGGCGGAAGGAAGGAATCCAAGCAAATCGGGCTTCAGTTTCGCGAAAGTTATGCTAAAGATCTTGTTTATGAAAAGTAATAATATGCAGTGCTGTGCTGTGTTGTTATTAGTTCTGCCGAATTTATTAACTAGAATTTGTTGTCGACAAAATGCACCGATTAATTGTTTTTTAAAGTTCCCTGCTTATTTTTATATATCGCTCAAAGCGTTATCCAATGACACCACTTAACTATACGGGACTTGCCCTTAGACCGCCGGTACTGTTAACGATCCGAAATTTTTTAAATTTTTTTATTCGAAAAGCGGTTCTCCGACTCGAAAATGTTCCCTCGCGTATATTTTACCGCTCGGAAATAGACGACGTTACTACGAAGTCAGGCTGATAAAAAGTTTTTCTTCGCGCAGGAATTTACTGTAATTCGTTTATCCGCACACATATAAAATTGCGGGTAATCCCCAGTTTTGTCACAAATGTTTCTCCACGACGTACTCGAAATTTAGAAGTTCTTGTTACGTAATATGTTTTTACCCGAAGTTAAATTGCTAATTCTTTACTACTATTGGGATAAATTTCACTCACTAATTGCACGTTCCAGTTTCCGAATTACAACCGATCTTGAAGTTGACCGAACTTGAAGAAAAACAAGAATAATAATAATTAGCGTACCCAAATTGGTACGTGCTTTTCAACCGGCTCAAATGGAATGAACGCAACTCCGAGGTCCGAAGAGATCGTGGCCACCGCCCGCTTTCCCCAATGAATTTCTTGTTATCCCTGGTTATTGCCAAACTTACTTTAGTTCACGTTCACTATGAAGCGGTATATGTGTAAATTTATTTTTTATTTAAGTTCATGTATCGATATGTGATGACAATGAATTACTAACAAATGACGTTGTGGTGATTAACTTTACAAGTAAATTGACGTTGATGTAACCGTTAAAGTGGAATTATCCAATAATTTATGAACCTGCGTAATTACAAAATTAATAACTTGTTCTAATTGACCCATTGATCCAATTTCTTATCTCCATTTTCACCGCAGCCGAGATCACAGGTTGCTTGGATTCGTATACACATTCCACAGAAAATGTCAACCACCTGGCAGATCAGGTGGCTTTGATAAGAAACGAATATTGATAAACAATAGATAGAGACTTAAAATGCGAACCCTAAAAAGAAGCAACACATAACACTAACACCTTTGGACATAACAATTAACATACCTCTAAATAATAAGGCGGAGGTTTAGAAAAGACTAAAAATACTGCAACGGTTGAAGATTAAATTGTTTTAACCTTCGAATGGCAGGGATGTAAGACTTTCGTATACGAATTTGATCAGAATGAATGAACGCCCGGTACACGAATGAAAGCTACCGGCTTTAGTGAACACGCGGTACATGGAGGAACTCAAACAGGCACTTTTTTACGAGAAACTGAAATTTCCGGATTTACTTTTCTAGGAGTTGGAAATAGATGGTAATAGTATATTGAAACACAAGTGTTACAATGCGACCTATTGTAATACGACTATCTTGTGGCACGAGTGGCGACGCGAAGCGTAGCCACGAGTGTCCACAAGATAGGAGTATTACAATAAAGCATTGTAACACGCGTTTTTCATACTATTTTTTCTATTTCGGTGCTTTAATTTAATTAAAAAAATCATTATCAGAAACTATAGGGAACATTAGAACTAACATGTTTTATGTTGGGAACACTTTTTATGCCGTTAAGTTTTAGGTTGGCAGCGTAGTAAGACTGACATTTTGAAGTTCAAACATGGAAGTACCCAACGAAGTACCTACTTGTACTAACTAGTAACTGCCAACTTAAGAGATGAGTTACCAAAAAAAACGACTATAATCACTGTCTTTGTACAACTGTTTTCGGCCGAAAACAGTTGTACAAAATCATCATTGTGACACCGAAATAGAAAAAAGCAATTTGTAACACCGTTTTAGTCGCCGATAAGGAAACCAAGATGATACGCAATTATGCACTTTTCTAATTGTTTGTGTAGAGATATTTATTGCAGCCTTCGAAAGCTCTGGTCATTTGAAAGACGAGAGAAAATTAATATTACATAATTTCAGTGCCCATTAGTTATTAACCGATTGTTGTTTCCCAAGCATTCGGGAACCCCATTTAGTTATCGCAGACCTTTTGTCGTTGACCCGTAATTTAGGGTAGCAATGGGTGTCAATTGCTCTACCGAATTTTCGAATTCTAACTCGGCAAAGCAAGTAAGAATAATTAACCTTCGTAATTGGATGTGTTGCAGAAACCTCGTCTGATTGTGTTTGATGTCAAATCAAGCGCGCTTAATTAGAATGAATTTTAGGAATAGTCTCAACTTTCTATGATAACCAGAAGCTGAGATACGCCGGCCGTCTACAGAATCCGATGTTCCCTTGCCCCATTTGGGAATTCTATATAAGGTAACAGCATGATATAGGTGGATCCTTTCTGTTCTGACCTTTCCTGTCAATGTGACTTTTAATTTCAAGGTAAGCACTTGATATTTTTATTCCGTTAATTATAAGAGGAGTTTGATTTCCTTTGTTTTGTTTCCTGTTAGATAACGTTGGTTAATTTGTGCTGCCGTTCCCGCTCTGGGAAGTCGCTATCGTTTCCGTGTGCCATTATTCAGTTTCAGATTATTCGCCAGTAACGAATCAACCGTTCCCTGGTGTTTTCTTTTTCTTTGTCCGATTATCTCGTTCTGAAACCGACCGTCCTTGACCAGGAGCAAGGATCGAGATTCTCCTGGTGACCCTCGAGGTAAACCGTCCTGTTCTGCAGAACGCAGCTTCTACCGTTTGGTTTTGGGATAAATTCTGTCTACTTTTACTTGTAATTTATTTTCGATTAACTAAATTTTATTTTTAATCTCACTAATTGGGCCGTTTAATCTAAAGTAACCGATTTTCTCGAAATATCGGAGTTCGTCGCAGTGATTTAAAACACAAATAAGATAGCGAAGTGATTACAGGGGCTACTTACGTATGCATTCGCTAGAATTCAATTTATAGCCTCCAAATATGCGAGAAAGGTGCTTTACTCGAAAGTCAGAAACTACTTCGAGAAAAACAAAGAATCTTTATTGGAAATTATTAGCGAAGCACGTAACGATTATTCAAATGCACCGCAAGAGAGAGAATGAAGCGAAGACGAAATCTAACTAGCGTCTTTAAGAATCCACCAATCATAGTTCGCCACGACGAAATGTTACAGAGTTAAATTTTATCATATTCTGAACCTATTTAAAAGATATTTGTGCTCGTGTAGGGTAGTTGTAAAGAGTTAACTGCACCTGCCGGTAAAGCCAGAATTGGGTCATTTCAAACAGTTCGGGTTTCCGAGGACAATCGATCCCGAGTACTGCCGCTTATCCCTTCGTTCATAATAGGCTCAAAGTTAAGGAATCAGTCAACGAAGAAGAAGTTCATATGATCTCACTTCATCCGGTCTCGCACTTTATCGGGAAACATACGGGCATACAAAACCAATAAAATCCGGTCCAAAAGACGGAGTTTAGTAACAGTGTGACCACAGTCTGTTCAAATTATTTTGGTCAGATTGATTTATGCCTTTAGGCCTTTTTAACCTCCCTTGAGCCTCGGGTAATACAATCGTAAATTAACATTTGAAATATTGCTCGAGTCCGACAGTACCTATACCGACTTTGATTTTAAATGTTTCAACAACCAACAGAGTAGAACAAGTATATACATTTTAAGCCGTTATATGCAAGTATACTTGAAATGAGAATTTATGGAAGCTCAGCAGACCATAACCAAAGGCGGTAAAGTACGAACGACTTATTAAAATTCCACAAATACTTTTTAAGTCCCACAATCGTCTGGACTGAACTATTTCTGGAACGATGTGTACCAATCAAAGTGAGAAACTAGAGTTCGAACGGCCTTTGGCGGACTTTGGATTGACAGCGCGACAAAAGGCCTTCAATTTTAAATGAATTAATAGGTAGCTACTCGCGTTTTCGTTCTTAGTGTTACCAATAAAAACGTAAATTGATTCACGTTGATAACACCCATCAATCATAGTGTCGTGGGCTATTAGGTGTGAGCGTAGCGGGTAATTTTATGCTAATTTAATAACGTAAGGAAAATTGGTTGTCCTGCAAAGAGATGTCTATAGAGATAATAGGATCGAGTGCGATGTAATTACTACCGTGGATGAAGTACGTGTAACCCACTAACATAATTTAATTAAATATTCCTTCGTCGAATGTAAAATGTTACTTTCGTCGCACGTAACCACCTTCATTTTCCGAAAAAAAAACTTCTCCTTTCGTCCCGTTTCGCAGTAAAACGGCGCTGGAGAAAATAAGGTTTCACGCTAAAATTGCTTAGAATCGAAGCGCTACATTCCATCATGACTATAGAAACACTAATTTCTAATGACGAGATCTACTGTGAAATCGGATTTAATAAGAGGCAAATTCAATTATCTGCTATTTACCAAAATCATAGACTCTTCGCTAATTTTAAATCCAATTGAGTTAGGACGAAAGTGTACCTATGCCGACATTAGATTATAGGACAAACGCATTCATTTTTAGGTATCTGACATATTGACATTTGCACCTTTTACCTCAATTCTTGTCAAATAAAAACACTTTTTTGCGGTGTTATTGCATCCTTTAATTTTTGAACATTTGTATCCACATTTAATTTAACTACGCATTACAATACATTATAGACATCTTTTTAAGCCACTGGGGGACTACGAGAGTAATTAGATCAATAATAGTAATATAAGAAATAACAGAAACAAGATCGATAAAAGGGATAACGATAAAAATAATAAGAACGGTAAAAGTAAGAAGTGCAATAAGAATAACAAGAACAGTAAGAAGACACATTTTTTTATTGAAAATACACTCGTTGCTATCGCCTTTTATTTCAAAGCGTAATTTTGTTTTTGTTCGCTATAAAGCGGTACATGTGCAAATTTCCCTATGTTTACCAAAAGATAAATTCGAAAAGAAAAAACACTTTTTAATTTCAAAACGACCACCCTTTACATCATCTAGGGCGCTGCAATGGGAAAATGGGGTTGTTTCAATTGTACACTGCCAGGCAACCCCGTAGAGAGACGCAATGAAGAGGTCACAAAGAGTTTCCGCATACACTTGGAAAGCAAGGACCCAAAAAATAATCCTGTTCAACCTGAGTACTGGCAATAACGTGCTCCCACGACCAGTGAATGACAGGTCCGGAAAGAACAACCGCTTTGACAAGGCACCGAAGAGCGTATAGAAACAATACACCAGAACCAACATAAATACTTGGGTCGGTACTATAATTACGTTCTCACGCGCGGAGAACCAACGTGGCAGAGTTTCTGACTGACGCCGGAACCAACGCTTATTGGATCAGGAAAGAAATTGGGGCGCCAACTAAGGTGGGAGAAGTGGCGCCGCGAGACTCACCCCCGCAATACGCAGAAGATCAAACACCAGTAATCTCCTCCGCTCCATCGCGAAACTGTAGGTGACTGTAGGTAACCGACACCTGCTCCAACGTCTTCGGAACCTGCAGAGCAATTTCCCAGCGAAAGGTTTAAATATCGACAAGCAATGTGGTAGAGTAAAAACCAGGTCCTCGTGCAATCACGGACGCGTAGAGTTGCCCCATATTCTTCGACTAGGGCGTGAGCAATGCCTTTGTCACCGTACGAAGAATCAATTCGCTACGCTGCC
Source organism: Photinus pyralis (assembly GCF_008802855.1). Classification (NCBI taxonomy): domain Eukaryota; kingdom Metazoa; phylum Arthropoda; class Insecta; order Coleoptera; family Lampyridae; genus Photinus; species Photinus pyralis. The sequence goes on from NW_022170819.1 coordinate 14,751,378, forward strand.
CGTGCCACCGTCGAGCCCTTGACGACGCCCGTTTCCCTCCACCACTACGGAATCGATAAGTATGGCCGAGCTTAAGTTCTGCGCAAGCGCCTAATGCAAGCGTCATTTGAACTATTGCGCATGCATCAAGTGAATGTCTAAAGTGTTTAAAGTGTCTAAAGTGTCTAAAGTGTCTAAAGTGTCTAAAGTGTCTAAAGTGTCTAAAGTGTCTAAAGTGTCTAAAGTGTCTAAAGTGTCTAAAGTGTCTAAAGTGTCTAAAGTGTCTAAAGTGTCTAAAGTGTCTAAAGTGTCTAAAGTGTCTAAAGTGTCTAAAGTGTCTAAAGTGTCTAAAGTGTCTAAAGTGTCTAAAGTGTCTAAAGTGTCTAAAGTGTCTAAAGTGTCTAAAGTGTCTAAAGTGTCTAAAGTGTCTAAAGTGTCTAAAGTGTCTAAAGTGTCTAAAGTGTGTAAAGTGTGTAAAGTGTCTAAAGTGTCTAAAGTGTCTAAAGTGTCTAAAGTGTCTAAAGTGTCTAAAGTGTCTAAAGTGTCTAAAGTGTCTAAAGTGTCTAAAGTGTCTAAAGTGACTAAAGTGTCTAAAGTGTCTAAAGTGTCTAAAGTGTCTAAAGTGTCTAAAGTGTCTAAAGTGTCTAAAGTGTCTAAAGTGTCTAAAGTGTCTAAAGTGTCTAATGTGTCTAAAGTGTCTAAAGTGTCTAAAGTGTCTAAAGTGTCTAAAGTGTCTAAAGTGTCTAAAGTGTCTAAAGTGTCTAAAGTGTCTAAAGTGTCTAAGTGTCTAAAGTGTCTAAAGTGTCNAGTGTCTGAAGTGTCTGAAGTGTCTGAAGTGTCTGAAGTGTCTGAAGTGTCTGAAGTGTCTGAAGTGTCTGAAGTGTCTGAAGTGTCTGAAGTGTCTGAAGTGTCTGAAGTGTCTGAAGTGTCTGAAGTGTCTGAAGTGTCTGAAGTGTCTGAAGTGTCTGAAGTGTCTGAAGTGTCTGAAGTGTCTGAAGTGTCTGAAGTGTCTGAAGTGTCTGAAGTGTCTGAAGTGTCTGAAGTGTCTGAAGTGTCTGAAGTGTCTGAAGTGTCTGAAGTGTCTGAAGTGTCTGAAGTGTCTGAAGTGTCTGAAGTGTCTGAAGTGTCTGAAGTGTCTGAAGTGTCTGAAGTGTCTGAAGTGTCTGAAGTGTCTGAAGTGTCTGAAGTGTCTGAAGTGTCTGAAGTGTCTGAAGTGTCTGAAGTGTCTGAAGTGTCTGAAGTGTCTGAAGTGTCTGAAGTGTCTGAAGTGTCTGAAGTGTCTGAAGTGTCTGAAGTGTCTGAAGTGTCTGAAGTGTCTGAAGTGTCTGAAGTGTCTGAAGTGTCTGAAGTGTCTGAAGTGTCTGAAGTGTCTGAAGTGTCTGAAGTGTCTGAAGTATCTGAAGTATCTGAAGTATCTGAAGTATCTGAAGTATCTGAAGTATCTGAAGTATCTGAAGTATCTGAAGTATCTGAAGTATCTGAAGTATCTGAAGTATCTGACGTATCCGAGGTATCTGAGGTATCCGAGGTGTCAGAGGTGTCCGAGGGGACCGAGGCGTCCGAGGCATCAGAGGCACCAAAGGCACCAGAGGCATTGGAAGCATACGAAGCGTCCGAAGCGTACGAAGCGTCCGAAGCGTCCTAAGTATCCGAAGTATCTGAAGTATTTCAAGATCATGAAGGAACTAAAGTTTCCGATAGATCTAAAAAATTCGCAAGATTCCAAGGTTAATAACGTGCTAAAGAATCTAAGGGATGTGGGAAACCTCTATGGTCCTAATAACCTGAAGGTTCTGAATGTTCCAAAGGATATAGCATCTGATGGATATCGATCATTTCAAGGAGATAGAAATACCCGAGAAAACGATGGATCTGGACGACTCACGAGATCTGAATAGTTGGTCCATAAAAACGAAGGCTTCCAAGGATCAGGGACTTTCAAAGAGTCCACCGAATATATTCTCTTTGAAGGGCCTGAATATGAGTATGGGTTATCTAGAGAGCAACTAATCATCGGAAGAAGTTAACCGAATCAGAATTTGCTCATTGGAATTTTATTAACGTGAGGGATCTGAGGAACTCAACAAATCTAGAGCACCTTAAAGGTCTGAATGCTCCAGAAGAAACTGAAGGATTTGAGGAATCAAGCAGCGTGAACCAGGGGCATGGAAAACGTGGAGTATGCGAAGGTGCTGATGAATCTGAAGGATCTTAAGGAATAAGGATCAGGATAAATAGACGTACTGAAGGACCTGGTAATCTGAATTGTTGAAAAAATGTGAAGAATCCGCAGTCTGAGGAATACCTACATCTTGTATTTAAAGGATCTGAAATTGAGAAAAATCGGAAGAGTCCGAAAGGCCTACCTGAAGATCATATGGGTCTAAAGGGCAAACAATTGTAATGTTCTGAATTGGCCTCTGGACATAAAGAATCTGAAGGATCCTCGCGATACGTGAGGATTTAAAAAACCTGAAGGGCCTGACTGATCTAAGGTGCTTTGGATCTATAAAATTCCATGTATCTAAATATCCCGATCATTATCAATTTTCATTTCTGGAGTCTTAGTCTCTTAGGCCATTAGTCTCCCGCACGCGTAATTACAACGAGCAAATTAATAATTATTTAATGGTATGCGACAATACTTGCAATGTTAATTTAAAACACTATTATAAACCACAATTATCATCACGTAATGGTGTAGTTTCAATTTATTACCGCCAGCTTGTGCTGATTTAAATGTTTGATGGAGGAATTATTATAAACGCAACGATTAAAGTTGGAAATCCATTGTTCAAAAACTAAAAACTAATGAGGTACGAGTATGTTTACATCAGAATCAATTGGGAGTCGATTTTTGGTAAAAAAGGAAGGTTATACACTGCCTTTTTTTGAGCCCCGAAAAGGAAATTGTCTCAGATCGATCCGGAAAAAAAATGTGGCCTGTAGAATCCATAATATCAAACAGTTCCAAGATTGGGTTACTAGTTCAAAAGTTACAGCCCTTTGAATTTTTTTTCGAAATTGGTTTCTAGTCTATAACTTTTGATTGAGAAGTCTGATGGAAAAAGTACGAATTGTTTTGGATTCTACGCACCAAAATTAATAAGAAAAAGTGTTTTCCCGAGAAATTTTGGTGCAGTCGATTTTTGGTAAAAAAAAGGAAGGTAAATAACTGCCTTTTTTTGAGCCCCGAAAAAAAAATTTTCTCAGATCGATCCGGAAAAAAAATTTTCTAATAGAATGTGGCCTGTAGAATCCATAATTTCAAACAGTTCCAAGATTGGGCTACTAGTTCAAAAGTTACAGCCCTTTAAATTTTTTTTCGAAATTGGTTTCTAGTCTATAACTTTTGATTGAGAAGTCTGATCGAAAAAGTACGAATTGTTTTGGATTCTAAGCACCAAAATTAATAAGAAAAAGTGTTTTCCCGAGAAATTTTGGTGCAGTCGATTTTTGGTAAAAAAAGGAAGGTTATACACTGCCTTTTTTTGAGCCCCGAAAAAGAAATTGTCTCAGATCGACCCGGAAAAATTTCTTATAGAATGTGGCCTGTAGAATCCATAATTTCAAACAGTTCCAAGATTGGGCTACTAGTTCAAAAGTAACAGCCCTTTGAATTTTTTTTCGACATTGGTTTCTAGTCTATAACTTTTGATTGAGAAGTCTGATCGAAAAAGTACGAATTGTTTTGGATTCTACGCACCAAAATTAATAAGAAAAAGTGTTTTTCCGAGAAATTTTGGTGCAGTCGATTTTTGGTAAAAAAGGAAGGTTATACACTGCCTTTTTTTGAGCCCCGAAAAAAAATTGTCTCAGATCGACCCGGAAAAAAAATTTTCTTATAGAATGTGGCCTGTAGAATCCATAATTTCAAACAGTTCCAAGATTGGGCTACTAGTTCAAAAGTTACAGCCCTTTGAATTTTCTTTCGAAATTGGTTTCTAGTCTATAAATTTTGATTGAGAAGTCTGATCGAAAAAGTACGAATTGTTTTGGATTCTACGCACCAAAATTAATAAGAAAAAGTGTTTTCCCGAGAATTTTTGGTGTAGTCGATTTTTGGTATAAAAGGAAGGTATAACACTGCTTTTTTTGAGCCCCGAAAAAGAAATTGTCTCAGATCGATCTGGAAAAAAAATTTTCTAATAAAATGTGGCCTGTAGAATCCATAATTTCAAACAGTTCCAAGATTGAGCTACTAGAATTTACGAGATGTGTACAGCAATTATAGTCCTATGTATTAGCAATGTTATCTGCTCTATAACTTTTTCCGCCTTCGGTTTGGCTATTTCACCCCTTCGCACTTGGATCCTTGAATCTGAATCAATGGTATTCGTTCTGTAAGAGAGGCAGTTTGTTAAAAAATCTGAGGATCCTCTCCGGCTGCAACTTGCTGGTTTACTCAAGTGCTATTGCAACCAAAAGCAAGAGTTGTGATCTCTGTTCCGAGACAGCCGCACACCAGTCTTCCTCCTTGAAGCAGATGCGACCATGTGTTATTCTCAGCTACCCTGGTTTTATCGAGATGGTATTCCATGGAGCTTCTACCGAGTGGTAACAACGAGCTGGTCTCAGTCTTTTGAAAACTGGTTAAGTTCTTAGAGTGTCCTAGTCAATGGGCTGATTCCCATAGACGTTTTCCCTCTTTTCTGAGCTGGCTTCTTATCACTCCTCCAGCTAGACTTGCTGGTGCCCTACAGCAGGGTTGCGGACCGAAGACTTTTTTGTGGATGTAGTCTGAAAGGGCACCTCTAAAAAGGAATAAGCTTGTTGAGGGTCCAGAACCAGAGAGGAACAAAGTTTTTTAACGATGTTTAATGATGATAAGGATTGGGGCAAGTTATAAACGAAAATATTATAAATATGAAATGTTTAATGTTGTTTTAACACTGTACTAACTCTCCTCCACACAATTATTTTTGGATGTTACAAACCAGCACGGGACGGCAATGCTCCTGGCAACACCGCACTTGTTTGATCGCAAACTAAAATACGAAAATTTTAATATTGTCCTTTCGCCGAGCAAACAGACCTTACCTATATCGCGCGAGTTTTTTTTTCGATTTTGAACTTTGAGCTTAATTTAAATTACAAAAATAATCCGCACATTTTGTGAGCTTATATTCTGTTGAATAAATTTACCTTTTAACTTAATACTAAAATTTAACTTAGATTAAAATAGTTTCCCGTTTGAATTACGTTTAAATTTCCACCTCTCGTAGCTTTAAATGGAAATTTAGAGCTTCTCGTTTTTTGACTTACGCTCGCCTACTTGGAAAGTTGCACTGCCCACTTTATCTTTCTTTTCCAGCCGAAGCGAGAGGTCTGGCGATTTAGAAAATTAAACATGCTGTAGTGAATTGTAGTTAATTACTGCCAGTTTCGAGTCTACAGGGTGTTATAGAATAGAAACTTTTGCAGAATATCCGAGAAAAGGGTTGGGGGTCGCCAAATTTAATAAAAATCGCAATTTTTTGTTGAGTCTGCATGAATTTTAATCGCTTTCCGGCGCTTTTCATTGACTTTTGTTAAGAGGGAAACTTAATAACGAAAGTACATCGTTCTTTGAAACGTTTAACCCGTATTTGTATTGTTAAGTTTCGTAAAGGATGGGGTGAGTTTTCTATTGTAACGATGTTTATTTTACTGTTGCCACAATAATGGAAGTGAAATATTAGCGTCATTATTTAGCAACGCCCTCCCTTTTGTATTTATACAGAGGCTCCGGTAATTCAAATTTGTTTTCGCCGATTTTTACGCGCCGCTTAATGCAGTCGCTTCAAACAAACTTTTTTTTTATATTTATTTTGTTAGCCCTAATGACTCCAGAAAGGGTTAATTCGGCCACTTCGGATTATCTCGGTTTTTTGGTTTTACAAATTGCGTCCTCGTCCTCACGCGTGAGGAATCAAGTGCGTGTGTGTATGTGCCCGAATATGGATTCGAGTCTCTTAATTTGGATGTTTAACGTACTTTTTCTATTACGCGCCTCCCCGAATAAATTTATGAAATGCCCCTCCAAATTAAAGCGAAACCTTAATTTATTACGCTTAATAAAGCAGATGATTTCGCGACGTTTTGCGAACAATTTTTTAACGCAAAACCGCTGTGTTTCGGCGAACTTAATCCAGAAACTTTTTATGGAAAAATAATTCCTCCTGCTTCCGTTAATCATTTGTTAGCTAAATTAGAAAATTTTGTATGTATGGAAGCAGTTTGCGTGTATTATACCACTTCTGCTTCTTCGGATGGCCCTATGGAATCTGTTCCAAGAACAGAGCCACTAGCTAAATTAAATTTCGGAAAAGAAAAAGGCTTTCGTTTATTTATAGGGTGGTAGGGGGGTGGTATATTACTGTACTACACTGCGAAACACCACACTCCACCACCCCACTACATTTTATTACCCATATCACCACACTGTAACGATTCTTTAGGGATTGGAAACATAATTAACCGGCTAGGCAGGGAAGGACAGGTCTCCCAGTGAAAGAATCCAGAGCAAATGCAAACCCGCACATCGGACAATCGAACTTTGGCAACTCGAAGTAGGTAATTCTGCGATCCCAGATGATGGCTGGAAATCCCTCACACTTGCTCAATTTCACGGTATCTTGATAGATCAAGCTACTAGTACAGTAGAGAGTAGATAATTATATTAATCAACTTCGAAAAATATTTTGAACAACGGAAATATGCTTACCTAGATTAAGGTTAGCAAAGTCCCATTCACGTTAAGACGTTTAGATAAATAATTTCGGCAATTTTAACTTGATACCTCGGGAATTTCATAAGATTTCAACATCTCTCCCAAAGTAAATACCTGTCATTAAAATGACAAAAGCCAAAGTGTCATTTCCACAAACCTTGGATCAAGCCACAAACAACTCACATTCTCTATTCACACACTGAAGGCGCATTCAGTCAAACACCCCATTTGAGTATATTCAACGCAGAAACGGAACGTTACAACACCCCACTATCTTCAACTTTATATGATGTAGTCTTTTTATAAACGGTGGCAATTCCTTTCATCGTCTTTATATCCTGCGCGAGGGTCCGTTAACTTGGCCCCCCCCCCCCCACTGAGAGATTTGATGCGCTCGTTATGCGCTCATATGCGCCACCGATAATAACACTCTTGCGCCATTATCGTTTTTTAGAAATCCGAAAAAACATTTGAGGGGGGCCAAGTGAACGTAGCCCCCCCCCCCAGTACGTATTTTGTCGCTTGTAACTAGGTCACCTGATACATTTGGTTATGCGCCTAATTGCGCCACTTGAATTAAAGCTAGCGCCATTCCGGTTAAGCCGTGGTAAATTTTCAAAAAGTGGGGGGGGGGGGCCAACTTAACGTTTTTAAAAGTTACTTACAGTATCAATCAATTATTAAAGTACCATCTGCATCCGCCATTTCTTTTCTTAAAGTCAAAATAATTTCAAAACCATAAATGGTAGATATCGACATATCAAAAGAACTGAAATTTCACGTAGAATCCAAAAATGTAATAAAAAAAAGAGAGGTTGCCATTTAAATAACGAAGTTACTAGCCACTTCCGGTATTTCCGGAAGTGCGTCCATTTTGAAAATATTGTACATCGATTCGGCCTTCGGAGTAACCCCTAAGTACAAATTTTTAAAAACCTACCTATTTTACTTTCCCAGAATCGTTTAACTAAAGCTCCCAAAAAAACACCCTGTGTAGTGTTTCTGAAACACTATAATGGCGCAAACATTTATGTTTACGGTGCATTTTAGTGCATGATGAAAGGTACGATGTAGTAGAAAAAACATGTTAAAAAACGTAACTTTTGAAAACGTTAAGTTAGCCCCCCCACTTTTAAAAATTTTTTTATGGCTTAACCGTAATGGCGCTAGCTTTAATTCAAGTGGCGCAATTGAGCGCATAACCAGATGTATCGAGTGGCACAAATACCGGTAGCAAAATGCGTTATGGGGGGTTCCGTTCACTTGGCCCCTCCCAAATATATTTAAGGATAACCAAAAAACAATAATGGCGCAAAGATATCTTTTTACAGCGCATTTCAGCGCATACCTGAGAGTACAATTTCGTATGAAAAGATGTTAAAAAAAAGTAACTTTTAAAAACGTTATTTTGATAGATTATGTTTAAATAATCTCTAACCAACCCTTAAACAACCCTTTATTAATAAATTTTCGACCACTTTAGGCTCGCGAAATTTTTTAAGTCATTCATACCAGCTGTAAAATTGTGGACCAAATTCGGTACTCGTTTACCCCATATTCGGTCCATTTTGTAATAATTAGAAAGTTAATTATTCAATTTTGTAAAATTGCAACCCTGTATGATGCAATTTTGAATTCGTAGGTAATTAAACCTGAAATTGTTTCTAAATCAAACGGTTAGCGAAACTTTGTTAAGTTTTGGAGAAAATTCGGTAATCGTTCACTCCAAATTTGGATCATTTTATAATAATTAGAAAGTTAATCAATCAATTCTGTAAAATTGCAACCCTGTATGATGCAATTTTGAATTCGTAGATAATTAAACCTGAAATTGTCTCTGAATCAAACGGTTAGCGAAACTTTGATAAGTTTTGGGGAAAATTCGGTAATCGTTCACTCCAAATTTGGATCATTTTATAATAATTAGAAAGTTAATCAATCAATTTTGTAAAATTGCAACCCTGTATGATGCAATTTTGAATTCGTAGATAATTAAACCTGAAATTGTTTCTGGATCAAACGGTTAGCGAAACTTTGTAAATTGTGGACCAAATTCGGTACTCTTTCACCCCAAATTCCAGAGAAATTTTGGTGCAGTCGATTTTTGATAAAAAAGGAAGGTTATACACTGCTTTTTTTGAGCCCCGAAAAAGAAATTGTCACAGATCGACCCGGAAAAAAAATTTCTAATAGAATGTGGCCTGTAGAATCCATAATTTCAAACAGTTCCAAGATTGGGCTACTGGTTCAAAAGTTACAGCCCTTTGAATTTTTTTTCGAAGTTGGTTTCTAGTCTATAACTTTTGATTGAGAAGTCTAATCGAAAAAGTACGAATTGTTTTGGATTCTACGCACCAAAATTAAAAAGAAAAAGTGTTTTTCCGAAAAATTTTTGTGCAGTCGATTTTTGGTAATAAAGGAAGGTATAACACTGCCTTTTTTTGAGCCCCGAAAAGAAAATAGTCTCAGATCGATCCGGAAAAAAATTGTTCTAATAGAATGTGGCCTGTAGAATCCATAATTTCAAAAAGTTCCCAGATTGGGCTCCTAGTTCAAAAGTTACAGCCCTTTGAATTTTTTTTCAATATTGGTTTCTAGTCTATAACTTTTGATTGAGAAGTCTAATCGAAAAAATACGAATTGTTTTGGATTCTACGCACCAAAATTAATAAGAAAAAATGAATAGAGTTATAGTTCTATAGGTACTAAAAAAGGTTCTCAAAAACTGTAATTCGCAAAGATTTATGTTAACGGCTCATTTTAGCGCATGATGAAAGGTACGATGTAGTAGAAAAAACATGTTAAAAAACGTAACTTTTGAAAATGTTGTTAGCCCCCCCCCCCACTTTTTAAAAATTTTTTATGGCTTAAGCGCTAGCTTTAATTCAAGTGGCGCAATGAGCGCATAACCAAATGTATCAGGTGACCTAGTTACAAGCGACAAAATACGTACTGGGGGGGGGGGGCTACGTTCACTTGACCCCCCAAATGTTTTTTCGAATTTCTAAAAAACGATAATGGCGCAAGAGTTATTATCGGTGGCGCATATGAGCGCATAACGAGCGCATTCATTTTAACATATTACTGCTATCAAATCTCTCAGTAGGGGGGGGGGGGCAAGTTAACGGACCCCCTGCGCTAGGCAATGGACGATTGCATACTTATATGAGACTTGAAATAAGTCCTTTCTCTTATTACACAAAGCGAGCTCCCATACGTAGTCATGAGATCACTTAGAAAATCCTGCAATTCCACTCTGTTTACTTGCTCTTCGTTAATACTCAGGTGCGTGGTCAATCTACTAAAAAGAACAATTTTTGGTGTACCTCCGGGTCTGGTAAACATCATTTCTGCGCTTTATAACTTCGTAAGGGACCTCCCATGACATTTGTAGCTTTGGAGAATACCCACGTCTTCTTTTGGCGCTCTCCAGTCTTGCACCCTAACTTTAAGTCACATGAAAGCCTTACTTCTCTTCCTTCTTCTTCATTTCCCCTACAGTCTTTCCTCTTTCCGTCCCTATGTCTCGGATTTGGTCCATCCGTTTTCTTCTTGGCCCTCCCCTTTGCTTCCCATGTCCATTATTCGTCTTGTAAGTCTGTCTAGTTCCAACCAGTTCAGTTGTTTCTTTTTTATTTTTTCCTTTATTGGGCTCTTGTTCCCCTATTTCTCTGATCATGTCCCATTTGGTTTTCCGGCAATTTTTCTGAGATGTTTCATTTCCATAGCGTTTACTTTCGTCTCTTTCCATACTTGTCTCCTATCTACCGTATCGAACGCTGCTTTTAGATCTATGAATGTTAGATATACTCCCTCTCCTTCTCTCTCTTTCTCTTTATTATATTTTTCGTTTGTCTGTCTGTTCGGTCTGAATGCTCAAATGCTGCCTGTTCCCCTCTCAGTTTCGGTTCGACGTGCTCTCCTAAATGTCTTTGTATATGTATGTTACTGTATATCGGAACTAAAAGGTTATTTTTCCGGTCCCTCGGGATTTTTTGTTTTGCCCGCACTTCTTTACGGATTTCCCATATGCATTCTTTTCCTTTTCCCCCCAGTCATTTAATCATCACCGGTTCAATGCCGTTTTCTCCACTTGCGTTTCCAATTTTGATCTTTTGTATTGCCTCTTCGACTTCTTCTCTCTTAATTATTTGTTCCCGTCCCACTTGTTCTCCTCTTATTTTGTCTTCTTGCTCTGTCGTGTTTTACTTTACTCTGTAATGTTATTTCCATGTTTCGAGTATTTCTCTTGTGTCTGGTAGTAAAGTCTATTCTGTGCTCTTCTTTTCTCCAAACTTCTTTCAAGATTCTTTGTTTGCTCTTTTGATTCCATTTTTCACTGTGTTTCTCCTTCGAATATATTCCTCTTTGTCTTCCTGTGTGTTTGTATATTTTGCTTCTATGCTCTTTCCTTATCTTTTGTCAGCCTTTGTCTATCGCTATTCCATCACCTCGTCCTTCTGACGTGTTTACTGTATTTTCTCTTCCTACATATTTTCTCTGCTATCTTCATCTTTCTTCTAAGGTCCAATTCGCTTTGCCGTTCTCCAGTTTTTTTTCCTATTAGTTTTCTTTGTTTCCCTTATTTTTTAGCTTGTATATCGCTAAACTACTTTTTCCTTTCTTCATTGTTGCTTAGTCTTACTCGGTAACTTTCTCTACTAATCTGTGTTTTGTTCCTAATTCCGCTTCTTTTATCGTTTTAATCGTTTTTATTGTATTGTCCCTATTAATTCTTGTGTAGGTATATGTTATGTAGCCTATCAGGCTTTTAGCGTTTCGTCGTTTATTTATTATTCCTCTCTTGTTCTTGGCCCTCAACAGGCTTGCGCCCAATTACCGAGTGCTTTTTAGAGGTGCCTCTGCCGAAGGTCTTAAGTTGTTCTATACTACTCCGGTATTTACCTTAAGAAACTGCAGGAAAATCTAATTCCGAGTAGCCAACAGAATGCTCGAAACTGGTGAAAGTTAATTCCCATCTCTGCCACAGATGAAAAATTCACCTCAACCCAGGTTCGAACACTCGACCTCCGGATTTATAGTCCAACGCTCTACCACTTAACCATAAAGCCGGTTTAGCGTTGTTTCCCATTTTGTTTCTTATTATTAGGTCGTTCCCTTTGCAAAAGTCTATCATTTGTATTCCATTTCTGTTTAGTGTAGCATCGGGGTCCGTTAACTTGGCCCCCCCACTGAGAGATTTCATAGTCGTATTATTTTAAAATGATTGCGCTCGTTATGCGCTCATATGCGCCACCGATAATAACTCTTGCGCCATTATCGTTTTTTAGAAATCCGAAAAAAACATTTGGGGAGGGGGGGCCAAGTGAACGTAGCCCCCCCCCCCCCCAGTACGTATTTTGTCCCTTGTAACTAGGTCACCTGATACATTTGGTTATGCGCTCAATTGCGCCACTTGAATTAAAGCTAGCGCCATTACGGTTAAGCCATAAAATTTTTTTTAAAAGTGGAGGGTCTAACTTAGCGTTTTCAAAAGTTATTTCCGGAAGTGCGTCCATTTTGAAAATATTTTACATCGATTCGGCCTTCGGAGTAACTCCTAAATACAAATTTTTAAAAACCTATCTATTTTACTTTCTCAGAATCGTTTAACTAAAATCTCAAAAAAACACCCTGTATAGTGTTTCTGAAACACTATAATGGCGCCAAGATTTTTGTTTACGGCGCATTTTAGCGCATGATGAAAGGTACGATGTAGTAGAAAAAACATGTTAAAAAACGTAACTTTTGAAAACGTTAAGTTAGCCCCCCCCCCTTTTTAAAATTTTTTTATGGCTTAACCGTAATGGCGCTAGCTTTAATTCAAGTGGCGCAATTGAGCTCATAACCAGATGTATCAAGTGGCACAAATACCGGTAGCAAAATGCGTTATGGGGGATTCCGTTCACTTGGCCCCCCCCCAAATATATTTAAGGATAACCAAAAAACAATAATGGCGCAAAGATATCTTTTTACGGCGCATTTCAGCGCATACCTGAGAGTACAATTTCGTATGAAAAGATGTTAAAAAAAGTAACTTTTAAAAACGTTAAGTTGGCCCCCCCACTTTTTGAAAATTTGTCACGGCTTAACCGTAATGGCGCTAGCTTTAATTCAAGTGGCGCAATTGAGCGCATAACCAAATGTATCAGGTGACCTAGTTACAAGGGACAAAATACGTACTGGGGGGGGCTACGTTCACTTGCCCCCCCCCAATGTTTTTTCGGATTTCTAAAAAACGATAATGGCGCAAGAGTTATTATCGGTGGCGCATATGAGCGCATAACGAGCGCATTCATTTTAAAATAATGCGACTATCAAATCTCTCAGTGGGGGGGCCAAGTTAACGGACCCCTATCTTCGCCATGTTTTCCCATACATCCAATTTCTCTATTATACTCCTTTCCTACTCTACTGTTCCAGTCTCCCATTATTATTGGCCTCCCATTTTCTTCTTTCAGTTCATCTAGTATTTGTTGTAGATTTATGTAGAACTCTGACATTTCTTCCTTTTACTGGCCCATACAGGGTGTCTTAAATTGAGTAGGATAGCTTCCGAAAAAAGTTTCAAATAAAAGTTGCAAGATTCGATGGGATAAATTCAATGGATGCCGAAAAATTTTTTTAAAATGGTCGTTTTCGAGATGTTGACATCAACTTTCTTATTTTAAATGGACACCATATTTTATTTTTACGTCACTATCATCCAAATATACCAGGATAACCCCTTAAGAACCGATTCCATTAATCGCCCAAACGTGACTGACACATTGCACAATCCGAATGGCCTGACAATGAATTACCATACTCCTGATCCATGGGTAAAGGCCGTCTTTTCTTTATCTTCGGGAGCTAACTCCCCGTGCCAATAGGCACTTTTTAAATCTAACGTTGTGAATATCTTTGATCTAGCAAGAGTAGCTAAAGTGTCCTCAATTCTCGGTGATGGATAGCTGTCTTTCTTAGTCATGTTGTTGAGCTGATACAAAATCTGGTGGAGCTGCCTGTCTTCTTCGGATATCGGAGATGCTGCCTACTATGTCCGTAAATCAGTAGATGGTACCTGAGACTTTTTGCATTCACCTTTCAAATGACCCAGTTTCTCGCACTTCCAACAACGAGAGCGGCTCTTTCCACGTTTTTCTAGATTTTATATCTTCAATATCTTCTTAATGGTGGTACAATGTCTGGAAACTTAAGCCAACATTCTGACGGCCATTTTGACATTTGAGGTTCTATCCGCGTTGACAACTTTATACGCTAATTACTGCAAGAACATTCTAACAATGGCATTCACAATGTGGGAACTTTTCGAATGAGGCAATCACCGTTTCGTTGAACGAGAAAATAAAAATACACGACGAACAATACAAGTAGTTAATTATAGTCACTTTATCGACACGAAACAAAATGAAGTTTGTTTCTACGATTCGAAAACTTCGAGAGGATTGCGCCAATAATCATTTTACACTCGAGGAGATCCCCAAAAATACACCGACTTAAATTATAAGACGTGTAGATTTAATTTGGCATGTATCCAAGCTACTCCAGCAACGCATCCTCTTCCATTTTTCATTCGAAATCCCCCGACGTATTTCCAATATTGATTTATGCTCATTTATTTTTAGTTAAACATAAAGGAAAATATTCCCGTGTCGCATTACGGTAAGTTTCTTGCATTTAAACTTCGTTCATAAATAGATGGGATTTCTCGACTCGATTGTGTCGTTCCTCCCCAGCTCCTATTACACGCATAACTGTAATTATTGCCATTTTTAATCTACTTCTCTGTGAATAGAGCACTCCTAACAATAAGCCGTATCCATAATAGCCTCTTTTATACTCTTATACTCCATTATAGCATTTTTTCAAATAAAACTCCCATTGTTTTCCCAGTCATATTTCGTTCGATGGTTTTATCGTTTTAATCTATTTTCGCTTTTTGTGTGTGTCAGTGATAAACGCGCGTTGCGGAAGATTTCTATTTTGTATACAATATGCGCAATCAAGATGGCTGTTTATCATATAATTTTCGGATAATTGTACGAAAATATCGACTCTGGTTTTTCTTATAAGATTTATTCATAGTAGACATCAAAATTTGGATAGTGGTCTCCTCAGCTCTTTATCTTCTCCGAGTCACCTCGCCTCACTGTCTCTCTACCTCTTTGTCTTCTATATTTTTCATCTCATTCTCTCTTGTCTTCCTGCTTCTTTGTCGCTGTTTCTCCTTTTCTCTATTTTTTTTACTTCTTCTTGTCTCCTTATGATTACTTCTTAATTTCCTTTTCTCCTTGCCCTTTTATCTCTTTTGGGCTCAACCTACATCTCTCATGGAATGTTTCAGAATGTATAAGGTTGATACTGTTATCATCCACGTTGGTTACGTCAATGGTGCTAATTTTCCTTACGGACGCGTTGACTTGTAGCTACTCTTTAGGTTATTAACTTGTATTAAACTTTTTTTGCGTTTCCTATATAAATATCTATTAAATATTATGTGGTGAATAGATAATGTGGTATCGGTATATCCATAACTTATGACAAAAAGAATTGGTAACGTTGTGCTCAGATAATGCGCCTAAAACAAATTAAAAAAATTGATACGTTACCTAAATTATACTTTTAAATCAATCAATACTGCCAGATGCAGGTAATACATCGTCTTTTTTATTTATGATGCAAACGTTATAGGTTACGATTCAAATTAATGAACAACTCCATCTTAAAATTACTATACAATTTGAATGAAATTGCAAAATGCCCCATACTAAACGCAATTCAGTTTATTAATAAATGATGCAAAGTATAACTTATCTTGAACCAGTTGATATAACGCCACACAGTAAAATTCAGGTAAAAGACCCGAGTTTTCAAATAGTTACGGAAAGATACAACAACAAAGGCAGGATTGCGACAACGAATGGTGTTCCAGTCTTACATCCTTTTCATAGCAGTCTGCGATTTTAACGGCAACTGCTTGGCAATAATAACAACGAAAGCTCCATGTAATGGCTGCCCTCTTACTTGCTTTCAAGCACGTGTAAATGGCAGGTAGGTCAACCGCAATTACCTCTTCTAAACTGCTCAATAGGTGTTGGAAATTGTTTCTACCCGTTGTTTGTTGATGTGTGTGGAAAAGCACGTCTGGAACAATAATTAGCACTTTTGCACTAAATAATCAAGTTCGCATGGCGTAAGAATATTCTTCACTTTACTGGGCGGCAGTAGATATACAATGCCGAACCTGGGCCAGTTAAAAGTCGCTCGCCACCCTGCGGTAACCTTGGAGAGTATTTCAAGGTGACGGTGACATTGAAAAGTAAGTCAATTTCAAGAGAATTCGCTTTCAAGGTCTTCGGGGGTCAATTACCCCATTTTTCTGTTGTCATATTTGAAGTTCAAGGCTACCAAATGTCACCGAACCCATTTTTGCGGTGCCACAGAAGCCAAGCCAAGGTCACTAAAGGTCAATGACTCAATTTTTGTAATATTATCCATTTTATTTTTAGTCATCAAAGTTGTTTCAATTTCCAGGCCAATTGTCTCTTTTTTTGCGGTGTCATTTCTACCTTCAAGGTCTTCGCAATTTAATGACTCCTTTTTGTGGTGTCATATTCCATTTTCACGGCAATCAGAGGTCAAAGGCCCCGTTGTCATAGTTATTTTTCAATGTCATCAGAGGCCAATGAACTCTTTTTGTGGTACCATATTGCATTGTTAAGGGCAAAGAAGTACAATGACCCAATTTTTGTGGTGGTCATATTTCATTTTTAGTGTTATCCAAGCTCATATTCTACCTTCAAACTAACCAGAATTCAATGACCCCCTTTTTTGGCGTGTCATATTTCATTGTCAAGGTAATCAGAGGTATTTGGCCCCATTTTGTGTTGTTCGAGTTCATTTTCAAGGTCATCAGAGGTCAATTCACTAGTTTTGTCGTGTCATACCTCATTTCTAAGGTCAAAGGAGGGAGATTGACCCTAGTTTTGTGCTTATTATCGAGAATAACAAAGCTCAAGGGCCTCAATTTTTGTGGTGTATTATTCTATTTTTCCAAGGAAATCAGAAGCACAGGACGCCTTTTTTATGGTGTCACGTTTATTTTTAAATCCATCAAAATTCATTAATTTCATTTTTTGTAGTGTCATATTCCATTTTGAAGGCCAGCAGAAGGCAATGACCATATTTATTGACGAGTCAAATTGAACTTCCAAGGTCATCCAAGGTCACTGCCCCCATTTATAATTCAGTTAGTCGGCGCCCTGCTTTTACTAAAGATAGATTTCTCCAATAAAAATGCCAAACAAGGCCGACAAAAAGTAACTGGACGTGTACTTGCAAGTAATGATCGAATTTCGTTTAGAAATGCGTGCGCCGCTTCAGCACGACCTCGGACGGCAAAACAAATAACTAATTGTAATAGCTGTAGCAAAAATAAAGAGCTAAGGCATTGAGAAATCCACCACAGGAATTAACTTCCATCTAAACTAGTGGATTACAAACATGTAAGAATATCAAATATGCATTACGAGAAAAACGAATATAAATAAGAATACAAATCAAAGGTTACATAAGCGGAATTCAAATCGGTATTATCAAACGGTAAGAAAATAAGCGTCAGACGTTGTAAGAAAAATCAAATTTGTTTAGGTAGAACTTTTAGTTGTAAGCTTCCTGTAGTAAGTGTTGTAAAATTCCTCCGTTAGATGACCTCCATTAATTCCCCACTTGTACGCTTTGTCCCTATTATTTTCTTTTTCACGAACCTTGACCGGATATTAATCCAGAACTGCATTCGATGTAGTCCACCGAATTAAGGGATCCATCAGTACCCCAGTTCAAAAATGAAGAAATGAAAATTGTATTCTATTCCCATGGGAGCCCGTCCGGGAAGCACTTAGGCATACCAAAAGCCCATTATGCCTACCGTCTTTCTTTCCCAACTGGGTTTAGAGCCTGTTTCTCTCAATGAAGGATATGACACTGTTTAGCCTAAGTCGGTTCACCCTCCCCGGGTACAGACAGCTGTCACCAAGGAGTTGATGATCAATGAGTCACAGTGACAGACCACATGTCATCCTGGCCTTGACAACGGAGGGAGCAATTCCTAGGGCAGGCTCGGGCCCGAAGAAGACCCCATCACTGCCTTCACTCGTCCGTCCCTTCGATCCCCCTATTCCACAGTGCGCTGACACCCAAATCAAGTGTACCCTATTAGACTCACTTGAGTTCACCTACAATCAAGCGTTTGCTGACAGGGCACTTACTTACGGTAACCTCCACGGTGGCCGTGCCCGGATCACATCCCTTCTTGCGAGGAGGGGATCGGAGCTGAGGGTTTCCTCCCAGATCTTCCCGTGCCCAAGGCTGTCTCGATCCTTCCACTCACCCCAATCGCTTGGCCCTATGGAAGCCTTCCGAGCCTCTGCCTCCATAGCTAAGTGTAAAGGCTCTAGTCCCAGAAGTGCTTCCATGACCAAGTTGGCGTGCGTTTCAAGGCTCCAGGGACTCCCAGACAGGCGAGTCTCTAGAGTGACGCTCCTAGTTCGGCGGTTTTACAGTTCCATCCCTTACTGGGCGTCTTGTAAAAGCTTGAAGGCTATTACAGACATCTTGAGAATCGAAGATCACATTGGGTTCATTGTATGCCGCCCGCGGCATGTTGGTTAGCGTCGAGGCCCGCACCCTGGCGGGACTTGCTATTGGATAAAGACACCTTTTGCCCTGACGATACTATACCCAGTTTGAATTTCATGCAATTCGGTTTATAAATGGCCGAGATGATAAAAGTTTTCCAAGTCTTCGTGCCAGATCGAAGGAACTTCTATTCTGTGGTGTGGCTACAATATTCCCTCTGCCGGTACCTTGCGTTTGAAGTTTTTACCAACACATTTGCGCTAAAATGGCGCTGCTTTTGCCATTGATTAGTATATCGCTAAAGCTATGTCCAGTTTGAATTTCATGCAAGAAATCTTAAAAGCTCACGAAACTTTCAAAGCCTTAGCTCCTAAGGGCTCTTAAACGCACTTAAGCTAGCACTTAAGAGTCTCATATAGGCTAACGCCGACACTAAGCACTTAGAAGGTTCTGAAAGCTCAAAGACTACAGGCAACCCTTAAGAGCTCTTAAAAACTTATAAGCTCCACAAGTCACCAAAGGCTTTCAACAACCTCCAAGCTCCATTTAAGGTTTTGTAGAGTTCAATGTGGTTTTGGTTTTATGGAAATCCTTAAGATCCTTTAAAAATGCTTTATGGACCACTAAGAAACTCTCGAAAAAGAGGGTTTAAGCGTTTTTTTGTGGTAATTGCAGAAGGACTTTATCGAATTATGTATTTAATGGTACATTTCCATGGTGCGTACAGTCATCACCTCACGTCAATTTGGGACGTTTTCGACATAGCACCTTAGGCAAAGTAAAACCGCGTGATTATTGTCATTATCGCTTAAGCAGAATGTTAGCCGCAAATGTCCGAATGGGAAGGTTTGGAGAGCAACTTTGGAAAAATCCAGGTAGTGGTTTCGAACGCGAAGTTTTTTCTGGAAACGTGAACGGTGTGACTTTCCCTGGTAGTGTAAGGGATAATTTTACCTTTCTTATGGGGCAAACGCCGGGAGTCAATCCACCGCTCCTTTCAAGAGCATAGGAAAACTCCCCTATATAATTGTGCATTGCCGCGCAAGCATTTTTGTCACGTACAGTGAAGAGTCTGGTGTAGATCCTTTCATCCAGAGTCGATTCGATATCCAGTATAAGCTAAAAGGATCCAAGGAGTTAGAATTTTTCAAGGGGGTGGGTTTTATTTACCCCGACGGTTTCGTCTATAGCTTTCGGAAACGCGACGTTGTAGTCTAAATATTGTCGCTTCCCTTCATTGCGTATGTCGAAAACGAATCCAGACACATTCTTTTCATCGCAATTTTCCATTTTCTTGAGAAAGAAGTTGGTGTAAGTAAATTGATGTGCCATTTTAAAGGCATGCATGAGAAGAAACAACAAATTCAACCGCATAGCTCTACTGCTGTTGCTATAGTCTATAATCGTATCATCGGATTCTGCGGTTCAGTGACGTCCACCGTGTCATTAAAATGCGATTAACCTTACATTAGTGGATTTTATCAGTTAATTGCGATACTTTGGGATTGTGGATGAGGACTCTTACAGATTCGTTTTAAATATCCTTAACTTTTCCTGTTGTAATATGTTATAATAGACTTTACTCGATTTGAATTTTGCACATACCAACTTTTCTTCCGCTTTTGCAACAAGCCGTTGAATGGACGGTGTATTATCTTTTTTAACCTAGGTCATTTTATTTACAAAGACAGTGATTTTTATAAGCAAACGTCAAGTTTCACGGCAATCATAGATTTACGAATAACAGGCCCACTTAATTAGACATGTATTGTGTTCGGCATTTGGATGTCTTAAATAGTCTTAAGATACCTTTAAGGATTTCTCCATCCCTTTTAACTTTTAAGAATTTAAAGTTGGTTTCTTAAGAGCGTCCAAGAATTCATAAGAGCTTCTGATATACTTCAGTTTTACCTAAAGGATTTCAAGGGTCTCCAAGAAACTTCATGGGTCTTCTAGAAGCTTTGAGAGCGTTTCATTGGTTTTTAAAAGTACGCACAACCTACAAGGGTACTTAAAAGAGCTTTTGGGTTTTTTAAAGTTTTTTAAAACATTTAAGTGTCCTTAATGGTATTTGGTTTTTTTTTTGAAAAAAGCTTCCAATAATATGAAAGTCCTCCAAAAGTTTTTGAAATTCTTAAGATTCGCTTTCTTCTTTTTATTAACCCAGCCCTTAAGAGCTTACCATCGAACCAAAACTATTTTAAAGGTTTAAACAGTCTGCAGTGACATCAAGGAACACGAGCGTTATGGGTCTTTAAAAGCCGTTGCGAGCCTTTGTCAGTGTGTTTTAACGGCTTTTGAGTTTATAAGAGCCTTTGCACATTTTTATAGTTCTGTAAGGCATTTAAGGTTCTTTACCGGCATTATAGCTCAGTGGTAGAGCGTTGGGGTATAAATCCGGAGGTCGGGTGTTCGAACCTGGTTTGAGGTGAATTTTTCATCTGTGAATTTCCTTAGATCAGTTTCGAGCATTCTGCCGGCTACTCCGAATTAGGTTTTCCTGCAGTTTTCCTAATTCGTAAGGTAAATACCGGAGTAGTATAGAACAACTTAAGACCTTCTGCAGGGGCACCTCTAAAAAGCATTATGCGGGTCACTCTGAAATTGGGCGTAAGCCTGTTGAGGGCCTAGAACAAGAGGGACAATAAATAAATAAATAAATTTAGTGATTGGATACAGTGTCCAAGAGCCTGCAACTGCCCCATAGTAACACTTGACAGTCTCTTTCTTTAAGAGCCATTGTAAGTATTTGTAAAGAGTATTATAGGGATGATTAAATTTTAATGAGCCTTCAATGATACCTAAGACCGTTTAAGGGTCCGGCCCTATTAGCCCTCTAAGGGGCTTTAAAGGTCTGTACGGTATTTTAAAAACTTTGAGAATATTTAAGAATTTTTGAAAATCCCCGAGTCTCCGAGAAACTCCAGGGGTGTCTCTAGATGCTTTGGGAGTGTTCTATTGACTTTTATAGCGTCTAAGAGCCTTTTTTCTTATATTTCTCTAAAGTTATCTGTAAAAAGGAAAACCCAAAAAAGGGAACCTTCTTGCCCCAAAACCGGACTTTAAATAGTTAATAATAGCTTTCAAAGGCCTCTTGAAAGATCTAGAGGCCTTTTCTGGCCTTTAAGTTCCCAGGGACTCCCAAAGCAAGGTGGCCCTTAAAAGCTTTTTTAAAGACCTGTACAGTTAAAATGATTAAATGATGATGATGATTTGGTACTTTTCAGAATTGTAGTAACGTTAGTAACTACATATAAAAACAGTAAACCGTAAACGGTAAACGACAAACGGTAAACGGTAAACGGTAAAAGGTAAAAGGTAAAAGGTAAAAGGTAAAAGGTAAAAGGTAAAAGGTAAAAGGTAAAAGGTAAAAGGTAAAAGGTAAAAGGTAAAAGGTAAAAGGTAAAAGGTAAACGGTAAATGCAAGTGTTGGCGAGTTCAATGTGTTTTTAATTTCAAAGTTCTTAAGAACCTTTAAAATGTTATGGGCCTTTTGGACCTTATACGAGCCTTTAAAAGTATTTCATAGGATTTAAGGTCTTTTTGTGGTAATTGTGATGGCAAAGAGACGTTATCGAAGCATGTCCTTAAAGGTACATTTAGCAATTATCATCGCAAGTTAGTGTAAGTTAATTTAGAACGTTTTCGACATACAATTTCATGCAAAATAAAACAGCGTCGTTATTTTCACTATCACGTAAGGTGGTAGTAATCCGCAAATGTCCAAATGGAAAAGTTTGGAGGGCAACCTTTGAAAAATCCAGGTAGTGGTTTCGAATGCGAAGCCTTTTCTGAAAAAGTGAACAGTGTAAGTTTCCCTGGTAGTGTAAGGGATAATTTTACCTTTCTTATGGGGCAAACGCCGGGAGTCAATCCACCGCTCCTTTCAAGAGCATAGAAAAACTCCCCTATATACTTGTGCATTGCCGCGCAAGCATTTTTGTCACGTACAGTGAAGAGTCTGGTGTAGATCCTTTCATCCAGAGTCGATTCGATGTCCAACACAAGCTAAAAGGGTTAGAGGGTTACAAGATTTTTGAAGGGTGCCTGCTCTATTTACCCTAACGGTTTCGTCGACAGGTTTCGGAATCATGATGTTACAGTCCAAAAATTGCCGCCTCCCTTCATTGCGTATATCAAAAAAGAATCCAGACACATTCTTTTCGTCACAATTTTCTATTTCCTTCAGAAAGAAGTTGGTGTAAGTAAATTGATGAGTAATTTCAAAGGCTTGCATGAGAAGAAACAACAAATTCGACCACATAGCCGTTGCTTTAGTAATGGGCGATAATCGTATCATCATCTGATTTTATGGTCGTCCACTGGGTCATTAAAATGCGATTAACCTTACATTATTAGATTCTGTATCAGCTAATTGCGAGACCTTGGGATTATGGCATTATGCCGGTCACTCAGTAATTAGGCGTTGAGGGCCTAGAACGAGAGGGACAATAAATAAATAAATTTTAAACCTTAATGCGGGCGCATTAAATGAAAAACTCAACAGAAAAAAACCTTACACTCCGAGTAGTCACATGACCCAATAATCTTATAGAATCTAGAAGCTACCTACAAGGTTTACAGAATCTTTTCAACCTCTCCACAGAATCTCTACACAGTCTACGCAAGTGCTACATAATTCTACCATTAAATAAGTAGGCTGTAAGTAATTGCCTTTGTATTACCTGCTGTTATTATAAATTCGAATTTGCAAGGCTTTTGGGAGTTTCCGTTAGCTTAATTAAAATCATTCTAGTTGTTTTATCATTTTAAAACTCCCAGAAGGGAGACTTTGAAATTCAGTTAAAAACGATCCTTATTATCAGCTTGTATGATGAGTCTTTGGGCTTTGGACTTTAAACGGCTAGCAACCTTTAACTTTAAATGGCGAGCAATGTTTGAACTTTGAACGGCGACCAACCTTTAGACTTATCACATACCTAGCATGTCATCCAAATTTTGCCTTAAGGAATTTTACAATAGTTGAGTTAGGATACCTTATTATCCATTGAACTTTGGTAACCTTGAAAGTTAAATTTGACACCACAAAAGTAGGGTCTTTGACCTCTGGTTGTTTAACAAATGAAATTTGACACCACAACGTGGGGTCTTGAACGGCGAACAACCTTTGGACTTTGAGCGGCGAGCAAAATTTGGACTTTGAATGGTGAGCAACTCCTCTCAATTGCGTAGGCGTACTTGTGCAACGCCCCACAAGAATGCAGCACGAAGATTCTTAGAAAGGTTTTCTTATCTCGTGGATGTATTCATCTAATCGCAACTTTCTATTTTCTTCAGAAGAAAATTGGTACAGGAAAAATAGTTGTTGATTTCAATGGCCCAGGTGAGCAGTAGTATCGGCCACATGCTTCGGCTATTGACTTACTAATGTCCAGATTGATTAGGTGGATTGATATCTGATTTTATGCCCGAGGGATTTCTACTGTGTCATCATCAGGTCATTAAATGAATTAGAAAGATGAAAGATTAAAGAATGCGGGTGCGTTACACAATCCAAACGGCATAACCCCGATCCGATCGTAAATGCCGGCTTCTACTGATCCTCTGGAACCATTTCCGCTTGCCAATAACTGCTTTTTAAATCCAAAGCCGTATAAAACTTGGAACCAGATAGCATGTTAGGTGTGCACACGAACCGGGATTCGAAACTGATCTAAGGTAATTCCCATCTCTGCCAAAAATTCACCTAAACCCAGGTTCGAACACCCGACCGCCGGCTTTATAGCCCAACGCTCTACCATTGAACTACAAAGTCGGTATTCTTGTCCCAGAAGAGCAACGCATAAGTACGTAAAAGCGTTTGTTAATGATAAGGAGCTTTTGAGAGACTCACGAAATCAAAAATATATTATTTCACATTTGAATATATTTACCAACACAAGTGGGTGGGAATAAGGGTTGATGGTTGAAAAAAGAGGTGTCTAATAGCAAGTAAAATACGCGCAACATTCAATTTAGAACATTGTCAATGTAGCAGGTTATGCAGAACAGAACAGCGCTGTTGGCGTCGTTATCAACCACCTTTATTGTTAAACGTAAGTGTCCAAAGGGAAAAGTCTGGAGGGAAATTTTTGAAAAATCCAAGTAGTGGTTCCGAGCGCGGTATTTTCTCTAAAATAACGAGAGGATTAAGCGCCAAAACGGCGAACCAACTTACTTTCGGTATCGGACACACACCTGGCGCTATGCCGG